>NW_010188713.1:3492-110342 GCF_000695765.1 Mesitornis unicolor
TAGCCACGAAAGCTGAGTCTGACCTGGGGGCTTCAAATTTACTACAATTGCAGAGCAAATTAAATGGAGAGCACGTTAAGCGGGTTGGGAGATTGTTGTTGACCAACAAATCTTCATTAAGTTCTCGCATCAAGCTGTGCTGCACCTCTGATGAAACTGATTATTGTGTCTCCATCTGTGTTTCAACTATTTCTCCACCAGGCTTAAAAGAAATTCAAACTTGCTTGAGGTCTAATTAGAAATAAAACACAATATTAATCCACCTTGCCCCACACATGCACCCAGTTTAGAGGTGCTGGTGCATCATTCAAACAGGACAAGTTCCACTCTGTTCACCACCAGTTATTTACTGCCCTGGTTTTTGCTAGCTCTTTTATTTACTGCCAGTGTCTCAGAGAGACACCCTTTACTGGTTTTGGTGATTTTCTGGATTCCTGGTTTCCATTACCAAAGACAAAGTCAGAGATCAATTCCTGGCACTGCTCTCCAGACATTTCAGCTCAATAGCCACCAGCATGAACCCCAAGAGTGCCAGTGACTCGCACCTCCCCACAGCAAAGCCTGTGCTCGGTCTAACAGCAGCTTTCACAGGATTACAGCGAAGCCCTCTTTTGATATTCATGACTGAAGGGAGGCCACCAAAACTGGGGCCACTGACAGCCTTCCCTGTAAACTACTGCTAGAAACACAGCTTCACAGGTATAACTCAGGTGCCAAGCTACTCTGCTGTATGGGCTTTATGCTGCCCAATTTAGGTCAAACAGAGAAATTTGAGGAAGTGCAAAGGGAAGCAAGGGGAATTAAACAGCAGTGCTGAGTTACATAGCTTTAGCATCTGCAGGTACATGCAGAGCAGGATTTCTGCCTCAGACTTACCTTGCCCTAAGGTAAGGTAAGAAACAACTATTAGGTATTTCTCTTCTAAAGATAAGGTAAGAAACAAAATGTATGTGCAGATACAGCATGAATGGGGGAGTTAGTCATCAGTGTAATTCTTTGCCAGATAACATTTATGGTGGCCAAACTACATGATGGCCGTGGAGATTGGCCATACCCTATACCAAGTTGTCCTCAGAGTCAGGTAACACTTGAAAAATGCAGATGGGACTCAACCTTTCTTGATTCAAAGAGAAGACATTGGCTTTTGGGGCTTATGCAGCAGCACCTCAGCATGCAGGCTTTTACTGGTTCCCAGCACTCGGGCACTGCAAGGCAACCTCCCCTTCCAAAGCTGCCTGTTGTGTCCCAGGCAAGACTGAACAGTGCAAACACAGCAGCTGTGCTCTAATGGGATCTGAATTATTTTTTGCTAGTGGCTAATTGGTTTCTATGCTCTAGAAGAAAATATGTTCTGTTCTTTTTGTGCTAGGTGATCTATGATATTTGGGGGCACGTGTTTTTAACTTCTAGTTTGTTTTAAAAATATGTTAAGAGTTAACCTGAAGGACATATTATTAGAAAATACCTGTAATCCCAAGAGTTAACACGACTGCTGGGAACTTCTAGACCTGAAATCAGCTGTGCTACAGAGCATGATGAGCTCCTATTTTTTTCCCTTCAGCAGACAGAGCAGTGAGATTTTACAATGAGAAGAAAGCAATTTGCTTAGCTGACTTGGGATTTCATCTCCTTCTGTTGCATCTCTTGAACTACACACACATCAGCAAGCAAGTCTCAGCTCTGTTCAGTCTCAGTCTGACCTCTGTACTAACTTGATTTATTGTTTTGAGTTCTCAAATAGTATATTACGTTATACCCCAAAGGGTCTGATTAGCACTGGCCAGTATTTTAATGATTTATGAGGGGCATCTGGGACTGCATGGGTAGCATACATGTTGTGTCACCGCTATTATAAGAGGAGTCTGTATTGATCATACCAACATGCTCCAAGACAAGAGCATGTCAAATTCCGGTGAGCTTTATTTCACAAACCTGATTTGACAGGTGGCCAAGCTTGCACTGGGACTGAACGTAGTTCTCATGGTGGGAATAAAACAAAACAGCTGGACTGCTTCTAGCCATTGCATTATAAGAAGATTTCCATTCCTTTCTCTTGTTCTATTTCTGTCTTGCAGTGCTTAAGGAGGTGTTTATCCTTCCCAGTTCTGTAGCCAGAAACCTGGGCAACAGGAGCTTGCTATCAGCCCTTTGCTTTATCTTTCTGCCAGAAGATACTGGTGAGAAATACAAGCTACTGGAACTAGCCTTCCAAACCTCTCCGAGTCCTGCCATAACCATGTTGCTACAAAGTCTCAGATCAGAGAGGCTGGGGTGAGAGAAGGAAAGATGAAGAAACAATTAGAAAGACAGTGCAGTTGTTTTTAAGCCGTAATATCACTGCATTTAATAAGGGACTGTGCTATTTTTTTTTTAGGGTATCTCTAAAGAAGAACTTTGCAAGCACTGAGAGAAGAGTACCAGGAGCACAGCACATTGGCATAGGGCTTCTGCATCCTTGGTTTGATTTTGCATGTTTAAATTCTATTTTGAGCACCAAGGCCAAAATCTGCTAAAGCGTTCCTAGGAAACCTCTTCCCCCCAGCATTGAAGTCCAAACTTGACCATGATCCTCACCTCGTAATGTAAGCTGCCTTTGCCTTTCACTAAATGTAGGCACAGCTTTTGACCCAAACTAAACCCGAGGATGACTCTTTACCCAGGTTCAGCTTTCACTACCAGTGTTTGGCAGCACTCTGATCCTGGGTTCCCTCACAGCTCAGACTTGCACAGATGTAGAAAAAACATGAACTTAACTTTACCAACTCCACCTGGGTGGTGGGAACAGCAGTGTCTTCCTCACAGACTGACTGTGGTAACAACTATAAAATGCATTCCAGTGTTCAAGAAACACCAGGGAACCAGCTGCCTACCTCCTGCTGTTTCCCATCTTCCTTCCTAGCAGGTTACTCAACCCTCCTGCTACGCCAGCACAGGGATAATGTGTCTGCTGTCTGCTGCAAATTGAGTAGCACAGAGCTATCTTTGTGGTGCTGGTAGAGACCACAGGACAAGAACAGAGAGCAGTGAAGCTGTCAATGCCCTTAAACTGAACAGACACCCCCCTCCCCCTCCAAAAAAAAGACAATATATTGCTTTTAAGACTTCTTCATATAGAAGACCATACCAGAGCTAGTCACAGGGGAGAAGGGTGGCTTTGCATTTTGTCATCCTTGCAGCTAAATCCTTGGGGCAGAGACTGTTCATTTGTCTTGGATTTTTTAATTCTGAAGCCTAATGTTTCCAGTGTTGGGCTGGAGGACATTGCTATATTAGTTATTGCTACAGCAACCTCATTCACCTTCAGATGTGGCCTGCTAAACTCTGGTGGGGACACAGGGTGTCAACCTGGTTTTGAACTGTAGAATTCCCTTTTAATGTTTCAGTGAGCTGGAGTCCCGAGAAAGCTGCAGTGTTTGAGCTTTAATGAACACAAGTTGACATTATAACTTTGGCCAGGATGGAGTTATTTTCCTTATGAAGTTGATAAGTTTTTTATTGTTGCTCTCTCTGGCAGATATTTGCATTTTTCAAGGTTTCAGCTGCACCTGTGGTTACTGTTTCTTTTGGTTGGTTAGTATTTTTTTCTTCTCTCTGCACAAGAGAAAAGGCAGGGAAGCAAAAGCCCGGAACTGTCTAGGACAGCTGTCCCAGGACAGATGAGCTGAGTATGATCCAAGCTGACCAGTAAAGATGTATTCCATCCCAGAAACATCACACTCACTATAATTTGGGGAGCTTGCAGGGGACAACTCCTTCCTCCTTCTCCTTGAGCCCTCCTCCTTCTTCTTCAATCTCTTCCCTTCTCCTTCATGATGGCAGCCCATTTCAGTTCCTGAGGCTCCCCCTTCCCTTGTTGCATTTTCATTGGTGTTCAGTCAATGGCTGCTGTTTGTGAGCTGAGTATACTGTTGATTGCTTTATTATCATTGTTCCTATTCTTGTTACAATATTTAAGTTTGGTTTGTTTTAGTTATGAAATAGTTTTTATCTCAACTGACAAGTTCTTTACTTTTGATCTCCCAATTCTCTCCCCCATCCCACCAGAGGGGAGGAGGGCAAGTGAGCAAACTGTGTGGGTGTTTTAGCTGCTTGCTGGGTTAAACCATGACAACTGCATTACAACTGGGGTTCTGTGCAAGACACGGCCCCAGAAATCTCCAGCCTCTGAACATTGATGAAGTAAGAAACAAACACGACTTCTGCCTCAGATAATTTTGGAGGTGACCTGGGAAAGTTAGATCCAGCTAGGTTAAAAGTATGCAATACAGAGTAAGCCTGAAGAGTAAAATAATGGCCAAGAGACTGAAAATGACACACAAGTGACCCTTTGTCCTTCTTTCATTAAGCTGGATGCAGCATACCCAGGAACCCGTCTGTGGCTTTCTCCTGTTGTATTCAATTGGAAGGGAGATGTCTGGATTGACATCCCTTACGAAGTAGACAATATGCATAAGAGTGTAGTAGTAGGGCTGTTTGGCAGTTGCAGTTTCACCCCAAACATCACAAAGAGGGACAGAGAATGTACTCTGTGGTGTACAGCACTAACAGACTTTGCCTCCTACACAGGGACAGTGCTGAGGCCAAAATGCATCACTGCAAATGTGCTCCTCCTTTCCCCTGGATCTGCTTCAGAGAAATAGACTCGGCACATTTCAAGCAATCTCTGAATAAACCCAAGCTTGTACCTCTCCGCAGTCATGCTGTACTAACATCATTCAGTAATGAGAGCACCGCACTCTCTCTGCAACTGCAGGCTGCAAATATTGGTAAAGCATTACTACAAGTCATTAAAAAGCAACTAGGATTTGTGTTGTTCAGGGAGGGTGAAGGCTTTGGAGTGATTGCACCAAAACACCAGTGTCAGCCAGACAACCCAGCTGGCTACCAGCTGCTCCAAGAGGAAATCAAAGTGGCACACATTACTCCTGATTTACAGCAACCTGCATCAACTTGCTAGGCTGTCTTTACAAAATGTTTCATCCTTTGAGTTTTTCAGTAATCTTCTGAGGGTGCTTCCAGATGAAAAAACAGAGTTTACCCATTCAGGGTATACCAGCTTTCACCTCAGACACGTCATTGCTGGAGGCAATGGAAATAGAGTGATGTAACAACCCTTGTGCACAAGAAGAAGAGCCAGCCTTAACACTGAAGAAATCCATTTTAGGCAAGCTTGTCTTCAAGTGGGAACATAGGGATGGCAAGTGTGTCTCATGAATGTAGCATGTCCAAGGGCTGTTCAGTGCTCAGTGTTCAGTGTTCATTTGGATTTTTTTTTCCTCAAGGAGTGAAAACTATCAGTACTGAATGGAGGAAGGAGTTACAGACTGTCAGAACCGATCATTGGTCAAGTCTGATGGCTGAAGTCCATTGCAGAAGAAGACACTAGCAATGGTATTGATCTAGAAGTGGTAGCCTGGCAGGGAACTGGAGAGGCTCTCAAATATGGGCATGCTGTTGCACTGACAAATAGCATGCAGATGTGGTAGATGTGTTTTGGACCAGCCACTGTCTTTGGGTTATAAGCAGTGTGTCTGATTCTCTACCAGATCAGGCTGGGTTAATGGGTGTAAGGATGCACTTGGCAGCAGAGAGCACAGGAGTACAAAGGAGCTCCAGAGGGCCCAATTTTGCAGCTGAACTTCTGTGCTCACAGCCAAAAGCCCTGCATCTTTGCTGAGACTAGGGCTGGAGGGAAACTGACTTTCCTTTACTTGCTTGCCAAGAGCCAAGTTCAGGTCCTTAGAGCTCTACAGTGCTCTCGGCTCCAGCTGATGACATCATGAACACCTAGCGCTTGGAGGAGCACAGCTCCCTGCACAGCTTTAAATGTTTGTGTTTCCCTGCATATGCCGATGACATCATTGCCACCTGAGGGCCTGAACTCTGCTCTTGGCAGGTAAAAGCCTTTTGGGTCACCTTACATTGGGTTTCTTGCTCTTGATGCATATTTATGTGATGACTGCTAGATGGTTGTAATTAAATGACTGTAAAGCACCACCTAAAATGCACTAATAATAAATTCTTAATAGCCAATGCTATAACAAGCAGTTACCAAAAAATATATCGTAACATGCAGATTGTTAACAGTGTCTGGGCCTGTTTAATGCACAGCTTTAAATAGTTACAATGCACAGTATTAAAATGGCATGTAAAATTTGGAACTAGTAAATAAAAGGTCCAATTCAGCAACAAAATATACCTGAGCTTCAGTGGTGAAGAAGCCACAGAAAAGCTTTGGATGGATGAGCTACCTCCTCTTATCTCTGCAGTCCTTCTGGTGGTGCTACCTCTCAGCCATGTTTCTGTAAAGCATGCTCCTATACCCATCTGTGCCTGGTGCAGACTCTGTCTCTGTCCTGACTCAGAAACATGGTTAGGATCCCATTTATATGTTGCAAAAATGCAACTGTGTCAAGAAATCCCTTGATTTCGCATTCCATGAGGAAGGTGTGTGTAAAATTCATTTAGCTGCCCATATTTTTCACTTCTCTTGTATCCAGTCAAAGCTGCAGTGCAGGCAATATCTCTACAGAGGTGTTTTCCTGTGGCTAAAGAATAACTGTACATGTAAGATCCAGAAAAATTATCAAAGTCAGCAGGTGGCCAGGTTTCGCACAGTTGGTACAACATTGCTGTACATGAAAGGACGGCTGCTTCTGTCTAGCCACCATCAGGAACCACACACATAGTTGGTAAATACAAGTGTACTAACTAGCTGATGACAAGAGGATATTTTATACTAGAGCTACAGACAAAAATGAGGCCACCCTGCCTCAGGGCCTGCATGCTGATGTACATCCTGAAACAGTCAAGACCATCAGGGTCTGAGCTCTGCTGGCTGGCCCACAGACTTGCTATGAAAAAATTAGACATTTTTGAGGCTTCTGAGGCCTGGCAACCCATAACATCAGTGGAAGCTGTGGTAAATTCAGCATATTTGAGAACTAGGATGGGTTGACTAATTTCTTCCTTACATCTGAGTAGTGCTTTGCATCAGAAATGCTGCTGCTGATTTCCCTGGATGTCACACAGAGATGTCCTACTTGGACAGGGGTGAAGTGTCATGAGCCCTCTATAGTTAGAACAGAAAATTTGGTACCAGTGCAATACTGAGGGGGGGAAAACACAATCAGATATTTTCCTCTCCCTTGTGCTGCTCAAAGCCGTCCAATACAGAAATTAATCTACTTAATCTGCTCCTCAACAGAGGCTCTGCTTGGTCTGCTGAGAGCAAGTCCACCTAAATGGATTTTGCCAAGTCACACCAAGTGGGTGCCTTACCTTAAGCATATAGCTGGCTTAAAGTTGTGGGTCTGCAAGCCTCTACTAAATTTGGAATTGCTCTTCAGATTATATCCTCCAGCTGCTGGAGAGATTTTCTTACAAACAGTTGGCTGCTCAAATACCTCGTGCCTCCCTGGACTGCCTCTATCTCAGCTTTCAAGTCCAGCTAGCCCTACCTCAGTCATCACTGTATTTGATTCATACCATCTATATCGCGTAGCAATTATAGCAATTGATGAATTATGGCTCCAGCAAGACTATCGTGTTAAACACCAAGGAAGAAAGAATGATGACAGTAATATTTGTCATTTGTGTGGATACAGCAACACAAAACCATCTCTCAAACCTATGTTATCTTGGAGGAATCTTTCCAAGGGATAAGCTTTCTGAGAAATGTTTATGACTTTTGAATACAGGATAGCCATGAACTTGTCACGACCTACTTTGGCCAAGCCCTGGGCTTCAGCCTGATCTTTTACCACCACAAATCAGTCTATTTGAAGTGCAGTCAGACTGATATCTTCACTGAGATGACAAGGTTACAGGACATACCAGCTTGAGATAAAGCAGGATGTAGAGCACTTTGTTCTCAGGATCTAAAATTTCAGAAATATTTTCACTAAAGTCAGAGGAAAAGGGCTATGCTCTACCCATACACAAAAGCCAATACAATGCTTGGAGTGATTAACTATTCAATACATCATTGAAATGAGAGCATTGACATCCTTATATTATACTCAAATCCCTCCTTTATCTTGGCATTGTAAAATGCAAGGAAAAGCAGAGGATATGAAGGCTTTCTACTAAATAGCCTAGACACAAGAGTTGGCTTTTCCTCCTGACTTTCCACAGCATCATTTTTGTGCAGGGCTTTGTGTCGCCCCCTCTCACAGTATACTCTCAGCTTGATCTCATGCCAATGTAATGCCAAATCATCAAATTATGCTGACTTTTGAGTTTGTTCTTATTTAATGAAATACTATAGAGTGTTGGAGAAACTGGATAAAAGGTGACACATGTTTCTATGGATTGAGATACCTCTCAAGGGATACCTGTCTCTAAAGGCCCTCTCCTCAGCACAGCCCTGTTGCTCTACAGTTATGGACAAAGCTGTAGTCACTCAATTAACAGAAAAACAACCAAAGCATCTACAGTACATGCAGTCTGCAGGGTCATTCACTGCTAGGAAGAGAGGAAACCTAAGCAGTCAGGAAGGGGACACTCTCACAGGACCACTATGAGATAGCCCATGTATAAGGAACCACTGGCGTGGCCACTCTCATAGCCCAACTGCAGCAAAGCCACTGATGGGTTTCCAGGAAGGTAGCTACAGATGCAGGCATGGCGTGGTGACGGCCTGTGTCATACCTTAAGTCATTCCAGATCATCAGAATGATCTTCTGCTCTGTGACAGGCCTCCGATTGCAATTCTTCTGCTAGTCATAATTAAGAAAATTCTATTACACAGTTCAGATACAATTACAGTTGTAGTACAAACCAATCCAAAATTAATCTAAATATAATGGTAAAATTTCTGCTACGTGATTGAATAATTACTGCAATACAACTCCAGTAGGGCAAAGATCAGGAACACTTCATATGAATACCATTCAGAATCAGCATTTTAAAATTGTGTTGTTCATTCATATGACACACATCACAGAAACAGATCTACTAAAAAAAGCTAATACAGGGAAATTGAGCTGAGAATCATTAAAAACATGCTTTTAAAATGAAAAACAACTACACTATTACATATAATCATTTTCCCTTCACACTAATTTGTTTTAATCTATTCATGCTCCCTATAAAACATCATACAAAATTTTAATCATAGCATGGTTTTCTTTAAATGTATGTATTTCAGTAAGTGACATTTGCATGTATAAATTTAGTGAGTTAAAATGTTAGACTGACGCTAGAACTGAGCAGTCATTTATTCAGAAAAAAATTGCCTTGTTTTCCTGTCTGTAAATTTTCTATGGAAAGCTATTATTTTTTTTCCAGTGTATTCATTATTCAACATATTAGTTGAATAGTCCTACAGAGACTTCTCTGCTTTTGACTCATTCACAGCCTGTTAGTTCAAACTATTTCACATTTGAAATTTGATCCCCAGTCCTTCCTTTTTATTGGATATAGAGTTTACATGAATTGATGCTGTAGAAAAAATGTGACCAGAATCCAGATGGAGTAAGTTTTGTACACAGCCTCAAAAGTTCATGCCTGTGTTTCAACAGAAGTAAATTCTTAGCTACAATACAAGATCAATGTGAGCACAAGCTGAAAGTCACCTTAAGGTAATTCTGAAGAAGCACACCCATCTTATAATGACCATTATTCCACAACTTTTGATACCCACATAGAACATACTACCTTCTTTTGCAAAGTCTATGCAGGTATGTTCCCTTCTAGAGAGACAACATAAAAAAAAAGACCAACAAAAAAAACCCAAAACGAAACGCCCCCCAAAACCCCCCCCACTTTTCCTAAGGTGTGCTATACTTCAGAGTTACCCACCCAGCTGTTGCAGGGATGGAGTTATGGACCTGGAAAGCACAGCTCCCAGAAGGGTTGTGCGAGTGAGTTTCTGCCTGTCCCTCTCCATCTTAACAGCAGCCTGAACGCCACAGCATTACCAGGAATTTCTGGCAGTGCCCTGTAATTCTCCGCTTCTGTGATGCTTAAGAAAGCAAGACTGACAGTAGCCTTCAGTCCTCTGAGGCTAGGTAATATGAAAGTCAAAGTATTTATGTAGTGGAGAGGGCAAGAGGAAGGGATAACAGGCAGCACTAAATAAGAAAAAAAACCCAACAGAATAGTTGAAAGCAACTTTATAGGGAGTGAGAAGTGCCCTAGAGTGGTCATTAGCCACACTGCAAGGAATGAGATACATCAAAAAACGGGAACATTTGCTGCAGATATTATGAGGTGGGAAGGACTGGAGGAGGCTGTTATTCTTGAAAGTATTTAATGAACTGGCAGATGGCCCTGTGGTCAGGACACAGGAAACACAAGTCCCACTTCTGTCGCAGACATCCTGCATGGGATCAGAGAGTCCATGTCCAAGATCACCAATGGGAGCCAGGCAGACCTGGCGCACAAGGCGCTGGGGTGGCCAGTGTCAAAGAAGCTGTCGAAATCTATAGGGAATGTCTGTTCCAGCATGGAAATTGCCCCATGCCTCCTTTTGCATAAAGTCATTCAAAATGGGCAAGAACATCTGCTTTTGTTTTCACAGTAAAAGCTGACACTGGAGGAGATACGCACATTTGGGAGGGGAGCACATTCCACAGTGGAGCTCTTTGTAATACAAACAATACAAGACCATCCTGGGAACATGACTATTTGGTGAAAACTTACTGGATTCAAGAGGACACGGCTGCCTGTGAAGATGGCAGAAGAAGGTGTACCGAAATAACAGAGGGTCCCTCTTAGCAGCTAGGTGGCAAGGCAAATCACCCAAACTGCATCACAGAAAGGTGGCTTCTAGTCAATGTTCAGTGGCCTAACACTGACACAACAGTCACTGCTTCCCTCATTTCTGTGGACGCTTCACAGGGACTTAGTTGGTCCATTTCTCTTCAGCAAAACAATGGATTAATATAAAAGGTGCAACAAACTCCCAAAGCAGGCTAGTCTTCAGACTGTCTCTCTGTCTTTGCGCATGCAAAGGCAAATATCTTTAAACAAAAGTACGCCAAAATGAGAACTTAGGGCAGTGAAAGTACCTTGATAGGAAACTAGGAAAACCTTTCACCTCAGTTAGTGCTTGGAAGGAAATTGTCGATGGAGGTACTTGAACATGAATACAACCTATTTGTCAATGATAGAGATGTCCAGTAGAAAGATTGAAGGTTTCAGGTTTGCTGTCCTGGACTGTTCTATCTCAAACCAACTCTCCAGTCATTTATGCAAAAGACATTCAGTAGGCAGAGCCAGAGCAAGACTTTGACTCATTGACTACAACGTCATCCATGTCCAAGACTGACGCTTCTGTTCTAAAGCTTCAGGAGTTGACAGACTTCCTAAATTCTCTGCAATGCAGATGCTTGACTAATTTTTAGAACATGGGGGGGGGTGTGGAAATTGTATTTTTAATATTTTCTTAAAACAGAACTCTGATAAAAATAGAATTTCTATTCCTCTCTTAAAAAAGTCCTCCCAACAGCTCAAATCTATAGCTAACACAAAGAGCCACTATTTCAAAAGAAACATACCACATGGGAACTGAGCAATTCCAGAGATAAACTGATACCTAAAAAGTGTTTCTTCTTGTAAATGAAGTACTTACTTGACAATTAGAAATATGGTAGCTCTTAGATGGGGCAGAGAGGAGAGGAATGCAAATGGAAAAACCTATTTTAAAAATGTATATATATTAATGATCACATGAATAGCCTCTGGAATCACTATAACTTACTCATGCAGATTTTTTCTACCATGGGCATTTGTCATGAGGACAACAACTGTGGCTGCTAACTACCATTGGAAAGAATCAAAATACTCCTTACAGAGCTTCCCCAGTTGAAGCTGACAATTAAGAGCAAACCAGTAAATAAGATGTTGCATGACCAATTCTATTCAGTTCAGCTCAGTTTGTTGAGCAAATTATAAAAGACAAATCAGATAGAGTAGGTATAAGGAAGTCCTAGTTACACTGTTAAAGGAAAAGCACAGCATACCAAATTAGCAACTTGTTTCTATACCCACTGAGTAGCTACATTTACACAATACATTTTCCATAGCATTACCTCTTTCCATTCAAAAGCAGCACTGTCATGCTGGCATATCAAGGACTGGGCTGTTTTCACTGCGGTAATAACAGCATCTAGAATTCCAGATAGCAGCATGAATTTTCCCATTTCCTACTAAAAAAATCTTTAAAAAATATAATAATGACGTTTTAATCAACTCTTTGACATATCTAGAAAGAGGGTTGAGCACTCAGGTTAAAATAAGCATACTGAGACCCTGAGCCTAGTAGTTTGCTAAGGCTTTTGCTTCCAATTTGCCATAATAACGTAAAACTTTATTTTAGAAGCATAGGCTTTGAAGTCATTGTTTGAACCACAACATAGGACTATGTGAGCCACTGGACTGTCATTGTTTAGGCTGCAACAGCATTACCAAGTCCAGTCATGGCCTCTGCTAAGCATATAAACACACAAGAGGACAACAGTATCTGCCCCAAAAAGATTACTGCTATAACTGTGAGCAAGCTTTGCGAGGGGGGGATATGGGGGATGGCGACCTCCAAAATGTCTCTGGCTGGTGGTGAATGTCTGCCTTCCACCCTTCAGGATGGCCTGGGACTCCCTGTGCAGCGGGGACTTGCTGCGCCCCAAGATAAGAAGTGCCTCAAGCCAGACGCCTGCCAGTCAGCGCAGTGCGGGAACACCGTCCCTGGAGGAGCTGCGGCGCCTGCTCTGCACACACGCACGTCCCACGGGGCATGTGGATGAAGTCTGGCCAAACCTTTACGTGGGAGACCTGTAAGAGTGAGGGAAGGGTTGAAGGCATTAATGCAACTCTTAGCCCCTGCCCTACTTCCCTCCAAAATCTTCCACTCTTTAAGAAAGAGAGCTAGGCACTAATTTGGGGATCCCTCACAGTAAGTCTAAGTGTTGAGCAAGGCTGAACTGTGCATAGGATGCTGTAAGCACAGAAAAAAAAAAAGGCATCCTAAGTATCCAAAAAGAATATTCCCCCTCCTGATTTCTCCCTCTGCATTAGTATGGGAGTCCCACACTGCAAGGGCCGGTGGGGCCATGGCATTGGTACTGCAGGCAGTCATACCAGAGTTAGGTAAAACAGGATCAACTTTGTTTTCTCCTCACATTGCCAGACGGCATCAGTCCCCTGAATGATGGATGCTCAGCAGAGGTGACTTGGTGAGAATGCGAAAACTCAGAAAACTCAGGTTGTGCAGAAATATCACCACCACCACCCTTTTATTTTTCATTAGTTGAGAAGAACCACTTAATCTAGTGTTTGGAAGAATAATGCAGAGAATGCTAAAGTCAGTTTTCCAATGACTCACTTTGTTCTTAAAGCATTTTGGTGGGCACTTTAGACCTGATCAAACTGTCAGAAAACAGTCACTACAACTTCATGCAGTTTTATCAAACTGCACCATCAGCAGCACGTTCTACCCTACATTGTAATGCAGCAGGCAAATATAACCCACTGTCCTTCTTCCAGGTATGTTGCTCGTGACAAAACACAGCTGAGCCAAATGGGCATCTCTCATGTTGTGAATGCTGCTGCAGGGCGATTTCACATCGACACTGGACGCAACTTCTACAAAGACCTGCCTGTGGATTACTATGGAGTAGAAGCAGAGGACAACCCAAACTTTGATCTCAGCATTTACTTCTACCCAGTCGCTCGATACATAAGAGCAGCACTGAATTCCCCAAGAGGTAACAAGACCATCTGTGCATCTTGCATACCTTCTGTATAGGAGCCAAGTAGGGCAAGTTATCAAATAGTATTTGGCATAAACCAACCACCTGCAGATGTGGGTGAGAACAGAGATACTCAAACCAAGTAGCATCACACCTGCCTCCTGAAGTCCTACAGTGAGTGGGAATTCCCCTGAAACAGGGAGGAATGCACTGAACAGGCCTTCAAAGAGGTTTTCCCTGTGCCTAGTGCCATCCATTAGCAACAGATAAAATAGCAAGTATCCTTTTATTACCTATAGGGAGACACTGACCTGGGAGGAGGCACATGCATTTGATCTGTTCAAATTAGTGACAAAGTTTAAAATAAAAGCTGAGATGGGGTAAAAAGACAAGGCCAAGCATCATATTTGAGGAAGAAGAATCAACTATAATGTTACAATCTGTGCAAGTCCTACAGACACGGGAGAGGAAGGAACTTGCTGGGAAGCAATTCTGTAGAAGAGAACCTAAGCAACACCACCAGCTAGGAGGTAATCTCATGCTTTTGCTAGAAGGTGTATAACCTTGAAATAATAAGATAACCCCCAAAATTCTTGGACTCACTAAACACAGGCCAGGTACAATGCCAGAGGCCTGGGGCTAGTGGGGGACCATTACTATTAAGAACATACCTTCATAAAAGCAACTCCACTGTGTCACAATACTGTACAGATCCCCATTCAAAAATAACTGATTTATTATGAGAACTGTTATACCCTCAGCAAACTGTTTTGCTTGCATCATGGTGAGCTTTAATATCACTGAGGGTCTTAAAATAGTCACTACCCAGCTTAAATGATGTGCAGCTCATAGATCTGATCCATACCATGCAAGCTAGGAAAGGGAGGTACAGTAACTGAATACAGTGGACCTCTGCGCTAGGTATCTCAGTGTTTACTGCTGTTTGGAGGGCTTGATCCACCCCATTAGAAAGTATTTGCCTTTGTGCAATTGAGGGCTGCATTTGGATTTCAAAACTGCTAACATATTTGGGGAATTGGAACCCATTTCTATTACAGCGTATGCTATTTGCAATTTAAGTAATTATTGGTGGTGCTCCAGAGGAAGGTAAGATCCAAAATCTTTTCATGCGTGTGTAGAAAAAAGTTCCAAATCAATTGACAAAAGACTGAAAACAACAGATAAATTGTGGTGGCCACAAAAGCAAACAAAACCAGTGTTTTGCAAGATGCATGTCCAAATACTGAAAGTTATGAGTGCAAACCAAGTTAGGGCTCAAGGCAAACACAATGAACTCATCACGTCTAGAGTGCATATTTATCCCTACTCCCATGCTTTACTGAACTCCATATGGAAGCAAGGTTCTGGGAATGGAGACAAGGTGAAATTCAATCATATACAGCCCAGCTGTTGCTGACATTCATCATTTTAAGGAAAGTGCAGCAGTTTAGAAAATATATAAACAAGATGTTCTGGAAGCATAATTTCCTGAGATACAAAAATTGATACCTATTACCTGTGCAGGGATGAGACTGGGAGGGGATTGTTTCTCACATCATTTAGTAGAAGAGAAAAAAAAAAAGGCATTTATTATAAGCAGTGATGCTAACAAAAAGTTATACCAGGTGACAAGAGGCCTGTTTATATTAAATTCACGATGTAATGAGGTACTTCTGTTTGATTGAGTAGTTATTTAGGACTTAACTTATTACAAGCTTAACTATTACAAGCAAATTCAACATCTTTTTTTTAATGGAATTAAATTATCTTTTTCACCTGGGAGGATAAGTCAAAGTTAAGACTATATGAGGCACAAACATACTTAAAATTATGAATCAATACTTATAAGAATTAAGTAAGAACTGTTATTCCCATTGTGCTTTAAGAAAAATTCTGATGCTTTATACTAGAAGTGCAGAAAACAGCATGGACAGATTTATTCCAGATTTCTACCTTAGCTGAACAGAATATGTATTTGGTAATATAAGGAATTTATTTTTAAGGCAATTTCTTCAAATCCAGATGCCAGAATGTAAGCAAAAGGAAGCAAGGTAGCATGCACTTCCATGTTCCTAACTGAGAGCTATTCCTGTCACAGTGGTCAATGGCTGCATCACACCCTGAATGACTTCATCATCTTTGTCATACAGGTAAAGAAATGCATGCACTACCATTGCAGCCATGTCATATAAACATTTTATGAACCCTGCTTCTTTGGCTGCCTTTCCTTCAGCACAGCTCTGCTGTTCTTTGCCCATGTAACCAAGGTGTTTGGTAAGGCTCAGCCAAGAGCAAGCAGATACACAATCTGCCCCCTTTTATGCAAGGAAAAACATGGTGTCGGGGAAGTACTGGCCTTCTCCCTCATGCTCAAGGGGCAACACCTGGAGTATCTATCTTGCCTTTACATAGCTATCTGTACAATTTACATTTTTCTGGAGTGCAGCTAAACTTAAGCATAAATCAGCAGGGTTTGGTAAAGGCTAGCAGTAGAAGGAGGGGAAGAGAACTTGAGAACATAGATGAAAGCATGCCATGAAAACTATTCAAGTAACACTGTGCAGAGAGAAAGATTCCCAAGCAGAGAGCTTCTTTTATTGACCTCTGAACATGTTTAAAACAGGCAGGTTAAAAATCACCTATTAACTTCCTGAAATGGCAAACCCTCTCAAAGGCATTTCCCTTCTTCCACTTCACCGGAGCAAATGAAAAGCTAGGCTCTCACTCCTGCCTCCTTCTTCTTTGTGGTGGTTATGGGAGTAGCTTCACTTAGGAGAAAAGTGTTCTCTGTCCTGACTCTCTCGTAGGTGCATTACACACATCAGTTTCACCTCCCACTCTCCAGCAGATGACAGCCCTTACCTGTGCCGGGAGGCGTGGGAAGAAGGGACACGCCACCATTTAAAGCTCTCTATAGGATTCTTGCTATTTTCAGCTGTGACAAAAAAGACACTCAATTAATCAAGAAACAGACAGCTGACTCCACACCTGGCTACAGCACAGTGGCTGAATCATAACAGGAGACGAGCAAACCATGGTGGAGTGGGAAGAGCCCCTGGGGCCCACTGGCCCAGCTGAGCCCTCCTCCTGGTGAGCAGCATAATTCTGCTGGATTCAATGGAGCGAAGGCAGCTGGGGCGTTCACTCCGGGTGATGGATCTGGAGCCTGGTCTTAAGCCAAACTGAATCCATTCTGCAAGAAAGCAAGGGCTAGTTCAGGACATTTAGCTCAGTTAATGATGAGTAGCAAAAGGACAATAAGATATTATGTGTTTTAATGACTGATTTGTTCAACAACATTGAATTTCCCAACTTGAATCTGGCCAACAAAGTTGAATGTGCAAACTTTATGCCTAGTGCAAACCCTTTGATGTCAGTAGAGTTACAGCAGGCATGAGCTGGATATAATATCCATAATCCGTTGTTAAAAACCAAGTGTTATTGTTCTGCACAAATCCCAGCCAGATGACAGTTATTGTCTGCCTCTGCAAAAAGTAGCTTGAGATGTGCGGTGCAACATTTCAAATAAGGATTGCAAGATTTAATAACGCCAGAAGCTAAGTGCCCCCACTTCTCCTCACTTAATCCCATTATCCCTAAGGGATCCTGTTACACGCTCAGAGAGAAGGTTGCAACATGGCCCTCTAATGTAGGATCAGTCCAACTTCTCTTTGTACTGTGTGTTAAAACAAATGGGGGCAGGGAAGACAGAGTTGGAGGATGTCATCTTGTGGCATGGATTCTGTGGTGCAAAAGATCTGGATATAACCTCCCTGCCCATCCCATGACAGAGGCATGCACCAGGATTGCCATTGTGAACGCTGCTTTCCCAGGCCATGGTCTCACAGCCACCTGGGAATCTGGGCCTCAGTGCTGGGATGGGTGCATCTCAGCTGCCTCCTGTGAGAGGTTGATGCAACATGCTGTTATCAAGACCACTGCAGTCAGCCCACATGGTGCAAACATGTTTCAGGCACTATTCAGATGCAGTATATTATGGTGGGTTCAGAGTGCCACTTAACCCATTTACAGCTACTGCTAAGAGACAAGGGTCTGAGCCTGTAAACAGAACCAAATAGCAACACAGCTTTTGTTTCCTGACTCAAGTTTAACATTCAGTTTGTTTGCTACAAATAATCACACAGTAAATTCAAATGTTCTTTCATTAGAGCAATTTTACGTTAATTAAATAATTTCACATGATTTATCTGCAACAAACAGTCATTTTATTGTCAGTGTACCAGCATTTATCATAACCTCTGTGTGTGGTGAAACAAAAGCTAACAATGTGGAACAGATATTGCACACATAAAAGAGATAATATACCTGCATCCTCATGGAAATAAGTATATTAGAGAGCCATGCAGATTAGGTCCGAGGTCAATAGTTGGGGCTTGTCCAGGTTTTTGTTGAGACACTTTCTAAAGTGAGTTGCTGATCTAGGAGGTCTCTAGTGCAGAGAAGCCAGAGAAGCAAACCCAGTGTGTTCTTACTTGCCAGTTCCTCCTCTCAGGCACAGAGTTAGATATGAAACGGTAGATCACCAGCCTGTACAAGCTAGAGTTTGGAATTTGTTCTGCTTTCTGTGCCCCAACAAAAACATCACACAATATTTAATGGCAGCATCCATATCTGTGCTCAGCTCAATCTTCAGTTCCAGATTGCAGGTGGGGTTGAGCATTTTCCAAGGCATCTGGGTGGAAAAACCAACAAACAAAAAAAAAAAGGACCCCAGAACAATTTTACAGAAATTAGGTTCAGAACAGCAAGTCTCCTGTCCCACATCCAATTTCCAGAAAAATCTACATTGAATTTCAAAATATTTAGTGATTCAAGATCACATCCAACATAAAGGCCATCTTTTTTTGGATGGTATTTTTGCTGTTGGGTTTGGTTGTTTTTTTCTCCTTTCTGATACAATTCAAACCATAAATATAATTTCTTTTTCTTTTAGCTGTAGAGTGCTGGTAGCTTAGAAGTTTTCAGACAAAAAGAAGAAAGCACTTCTGATTCCAATAAAGTTTTTGGAACATGTTCCTTGGCTTCTGTTATCTAGGGTGTGCATTAGGATGAGTACCTGGATTTCCCTAGTCCCTGCCACTACGTTGCAGTTAGGCCTACTGCAAACTACTGAAACATGGATTTTCCAAGGACTTTTTGGACTTAGCCCTATTTGCAGTATTTCTCAAAGAAAAATTGTGCTCCTGACTCCTTTATGGTCCTTTGAAAGCCTTATACCTGGGTTATTTGGGTCTAAAGTGCCTCATCTGGGGAAAATAATACAGCACACATATCCCACAAGGTTGGTGTGAAGGCTAATAATAGTGCAGCACACTGGGAAAAAAAAAGGTCTAGAGAAAATTCAAATTAGCATTGACTTCTAGCAGGGATGCAAAGCATTTCTCCATATTCCCATAAAAAGTAGGACTTCACTTCCAAGAACCCCTATGGAGTTAATGTAATCAACAGATAGATGTAATTTAACTCGAATAATGGCATCAGTATCTCAGTAAATTCTGTGAAGCTGTATCTGAATGGGAAAACACAAATAGAAATCACTTGATCATCTGATTTTGCAAAACTTGACATTACATTGGAAAAGCCTCTTCCTTCCCCTACAGGTTTCAAAGCCCAGTCCAAGTCTGCTGTCACCAGAGCTGTTTGTGCCACTTCCTTGGAGCCTATATTTGTCCCTTTATTTCTACTGAAGACGTCTATCTTTAGGGCTGAGCTCAGATTTCTCATGCCAGGATAATGAAAGGTGGCTGTGTCACATTCATTGTGGAATTCAACACTTCTCTCAACCTGCTGGCCAGAGCAGGTTTTTACAACACATGCTCGCGCTCTCCGAGCATGTGCCTATGCCATCATCATTAGTCAGAACTGGAACAGTTGCTAAATAAATTCTCTGTCACAAACAAAATGGGATTTAAGATGAAAATCTGCGCACAAAGTAGCCAGAATTAACACCCAGGGAGATGCGGGCAATCAGTCTGAGGTTTTTCGCTGGATCTAGGCTCATCATCCAACAAGGATATTTTTGTCTTGCTCCCTGGCAATAGAGAAATTAAGATGCTGTAAGCACAAACAAAACAAAGAACTAGCCCCGAAAAGCTGTCTGTTCTTCTAACGCTCCTTACATTTTGCAGAGAAGCAGCATCTGAGATACTTTATTTCATCTCCAAAGGAAAAAAAGCAACATGGGATTGTTTTTACTGATTTTCATCTTTGTCTGGATATAAATTTTATTGTTGTTAAATTGCATATCTTACAGCTATACAAGAGACTACAATTGTGAAAGTTCAAAAAAAATTGAAAATACCACAGAAAATATTTTGTTTCAAACTTGTGACGATTTCCAGTGAAGAAACATTCTGAAATTTTCATGCTAAAAAAGACAATATTTTTTTTTCAGCTGTCTTAATGGGAGACAGAGTTGTCTATTAGGTGGTCAGAAGTCCAAATCTGATTCTAATCACTGGTTACTTTAATGACACCCAATTGCTGAGCCATGGTCTCTGTGAAAAGACTAGATCTGACTGCAGCAAAGGACAAGAGTGTTTGAAAATTTTCAGGCATGGCTATAATTGAGTAGAACAGCAGCTTTTTTTTTTTATTTTCAACTAAAAATGTCTCATTGAATCATAGCATTTTTGTGAAAGTTGAAGCATTTTGCAATATTTACAAGATGCAGGTTTTTAGGTTCCAAAATGAGCACTTTGTTTACATCCAAAGGGAAAAGACTACAAACCTGAAGTTTCCCCATCTGAAAGCAATCCTTTTGAGAAAATTTCCTTTAATTACACATAAGGCCATATTAAAAAAAATGTTTACCTCCTCCCAGCATGGGTCAAAGACACACATTAGAAACCTGGGAAGCAGTCATGGTAACAACTGCGTTCCTCAGGCTGCTTCTGTTGGTGATCACAGCAGGAAAACCAAAAGCAGAGGAGAGGGAAGGAGGAAGCTGTACTCCTGGATCCCTGGAAGGGCTTCTCTGAGGCTTGCTTACAGCAATATCGAAGGACTCATGATATTACTCTTAATGATGTTGCACACCTCACACTAAAATCTCTAGGGAACTCAAAACATTTCACAAATTGTTTTTCTAGCGATCGTCTAATACAGAAGGGAAGGATAGTGACTATAGATGTACAGGGTATGATACAGAAATAAAAAAAAAGCGTAAGTATGCACAGGGCATATACAAACCAGAGCTGTTCTTACTGGCAACACCCATTTTCCCACGCACTTCCAACAAGCTGCGGTCGCCACGCTCAGAAAGCATTACTGCCCTAAGCAAAGAAGAAAAAAGACATTGTGGAAAACCAAGAGTGTTCCTGTAATAGCAGCGAGCGCTCCTGAGCATTGCACATTTAGAATCCCAAGTTTCCAGGCCCTCTCATAGTAAGTAACCTGCCAAGGCTGCTTCCCGTAGCATGGCCTTCAAGTATGTTCAAGTACGAAGACTTGAAGCTTTGCCAGCAAGTACATCACTCCCAGAAGCACATGTGAGGAAGCAGGGACACCATGGATGGACAGCAGGCTGGGCAGGAGGGCTAAGAGCAAGCCATCAGGCCGATGGCTAAGCCCAAACAAGCAATCATGGATCCTGGAATACAATTACGAATTTTCTATGCCCAGCCATTAAAAACCCCACTGTTCCCCAATGAGCACCACACCAGGTCTGCTCTGTGGGGCTGAGTACGCCTGCTTGCTCAGCTCTGTTATCAGCACCACTTCTATCTCTGGTCCAGCACAAAAACCTCCACCATTTGGCCTCCTGGCATAATTGCATGTCTCTCTCCTTTTTCCAGGCAAAGTACTAGTTCACTGTGCAATGGGAATCAGTCGATCTGCAACTCTAGTCCTTGCTTTCTTAATGATCTGTGAAGATATGTCCCTCACTGAAGCCATTCAGACTGTGCGCGCACACAGAGGGATCTGCCCCAACTTCGGCTTCCTCAAGCAGCTTCAGGAGTTGGACCTCCAGTTAGGAAGTGGGAAAGGCAGAGGAGCAGAGGCCTGCTAGTACCAAGGGGGCATGTCTACTGGCACCAGATGGAGAGACGCTGCCCTCACTGAAGACAGTGCAAGGATGCTGCCAGGACTGCTCTGTAACTGCACTAAAAAACTCCTTGGGAAATGGCTGAGTATGAGCAAGCTGGTAGGAGTTCAGTATGAATTTTTTGGATAAGCCCACTAATTGGAAAGAAAGTGAAATAAAGAAGGATTGAAACTGGCAGTTTTGCCCACCTGGGCCTGTTTATTTAACTACCTGTTGGGTAGGGCATAGGGAGCAGTAGGGTTTTCAAGCAGAATTAAAAGGCAGCACAGTCCATTTGAAAAGACTTTTTACTTGCTTGTAATTGCATTTATATGGCAAGAGGGAAAATGGCTAAACTAGTAAAAAGAAAAAGAAAGCATGAGGTTTTCAAGCAAATCTTCAACATTTCACATCCAGGTGGCATAGGGTGAGACTTCAGGTTTTGAAGCTGACATGCTCCTTTAGCCTGACATTGTGACACCAGTCAGGATCTAACCCTGCTCTCTCTCTACTGCAAGGCAGAGAGGCTCTTGCTGGGACCTTCACAAGTCGTTTTAACTACAAATCTATGACAAACACTCAGAACTTAAAAAGACCATGAAAGCCACAGGAGTCAGTACTGGAGCTCCCAGCCAGGCACTGCACCCTGGGGCATGGCTATCGGCAGCCTCACTGCTGGTCAGAGGGAAGGAAGGTGGCCCCCTGCACACGTAAGGCAAGGGGCACACTCAGGGCATGCTGCCCACTGGTGCACTGCAGGGCGGCAGCAGTGCCAGACAGAAATGTCCTCCTCTTGGCCTGCAACTCGGCACTCCAAATCACATTCCTCAAATTTCCCCATTTTAATGGGAAGCCAGAACTCAGTGTCATCGTATCAGAGCGAAAATGAGCAATGCCTCTAACAAATCCAAAGCAGCAGCTCTGCATTTTGATTACTCTTTTACGCCCAATTGGCCACATTTAATCTTGCGAAGAACTCGAAGCAGATATTTGCTTCAGTGCAATTACAGCCACATACAGAACATTGGCAAATGCAAACAATATAGAATTTCCACTTGACGGCAGATTAATTTGGTGTGATGTTTTCCCTTGAGAGATCTTAAAGGCCTGCAGTTCTGAAAGTACCCTGCAGTTTGTATTTATAGCACTATGGATGTTGAATAGAAAGAGAGAAGCATATACTCATTCTGAACTCAAGTTTCTTTTGCCTCCATACATTAAAAAAAATTAACTGAGCATAGCACACTTCCACTGCATTTCTCATAATGCAATATGGAAACATTATTTCCCTGCAGAGCCTACAGAGAAATTCAAGTGGTGTTTCCACTTTTATAAACAAAGTACAACACAAGCAATGCTACAGACTAATTTCCTCTCAGGGAACAGAGAGATGGGTCTTTTCTCCAGAAAGAGTTCCATCCTTTGAGACTGGAGTAAGTGGCCAGAAGGGAGGTCATAGCTAATGATGGAAAAATCAGTGAAGTTATAGCTTTCACAGGCCTCTTACTGGCTTCCACAGCAAGGAGATTAGATTTCAGTGAGCGTGGTGGCTGAACCACTCCTGGCACCTGGGTCTCCTTCACCTCGGTCTGTCTGGGGATCCTTTTTCAATTGCAGACTACGCCAAAGCTGTTTTGTGAGCAGTCTTTTCAGTTGCCTCACTAACCACTCCCTTCAAGACTCTGTAACTCAGCCTATGCCAAGTGCACTATATTAAAGCACAAGGGGTGTATGAAACACAACAGTCAAAAATCTCCATGCGTTGAGCCTGTCAGGACAGGTCATAATTCCCAGCAAGTTGCACATCTGGAAACATGTGGCTGCAGGGCAGAATTTAAAGTGAACAACTCCTCAGAGTGACTGAGCCTAAATTTACCCCAGCTGAGGCATGCTGTCCATGGCAGGACTATTTCAGATGGCCAGGGACAGTCACAGATTCCCCTTTCATGCATGATCTGCAGCTGGGAGCAGTAAGTCTGGCTGGAGCTGCAGCCCATCAGGAAAGCCAGGGCACTGACAAGGCAAGACTGCTGGCTGGATGCCACTGTTACAGGTGTGTAGTGGAAACTCTCTCTTCTACCTGGAAAAAACTCAACCAATGAAGAAGAGGAGGTCAAAAACACTGACCCAAAGACAATAAAATAGCTCTCCAACCCCAGGACAAAACAAAACAAAATGAAACAAACCCCACCCTTTCTAGAAGAGCCTGAGCTGGTTCCAACACATCACATTGTTGTGAAGTTCAGGCAGTGGGAGGCAGGTCCTCCCATCTCCTTGCAGTTTCTCCACTCTGCAGGACATGACACTACCCAAGCTCACGATTACCTGCCCTCTGAGCAAGGGCTTCAGCATTATCGAGGTGTCCTGGCAGGGCCACAGGTGCAGGCTCAGTAGGTGATGACAATTAAGCAGTCCTGATCTCTGACCCACATGCGTCACACACTGAGGTGGCTTATTGCCCCTGTGCTTAGTTTAGCAAATGTCTCTTAAAATTATAGCCAGAATCTAGACAAAGAAGATAAAAACAATATTGGGGGTGGTCCCAGGTGTATCTTGAGCTACAATTTTGAGATCCAGGTGTCAATTTTGCTGCTGCTGAGTCAGGCAGAAGAAGCCCCACTCACTAACCCTGCAGGTGCACTGCCTCTGCAATGCCACCTGTAAAAACCTTTGCCCAGTGCCCTAGCTACATACTACCTGCTAAAAGCAATGTCAGATGAGACTGCAGTCAAGTTGGAAGTGATCAGAACAGCAGACTCAGACATACTAAATGGACAGAGCAGCATTGATGCTACCATCTTTTCCATGCCTACTTCTTACCCACTGCAAACGCTGAGGTTTATTAATGAACACCCATCCATTCTGCATGCTTATGAAGGAGCGACCTCCTGCGCTGTGGTGGAGCTGGTGTACTTCCCACACAGCAAGCTTGCGAGGGAGGATGGGCATCTTAGCCCCTTTGCACAGACAAGGCACCTGGAGTTTGCCCAAGCTGCAGCAGGATATTTGGGGAAAAGCACAACGGGATTGCTCTTCAGCCTACAGAACTGGCACGAAAGCATGAGAATAGTTTTCTCACATAAGATATCTTGCCTTCACCAGCTTTTCCTCCCAGACTTTCAGCAATGATAAATACAGAGAATATTGCTGCAGGCATGTCTGCACTGTGTTATTTATCCCTTGGATTTGCACTTAGAGTTTTATTTGTAAAAGGAAAGTGGGACCATAAATCTGCTCTGCAAGGAGCCAAGGGAAAAGAGGACAGAGATTTTCACCAAGTTGCATGGAAGGAGCTGATGCCAAGGACAGGTTTCCCATGGAAAGAAATGCCAGCCAGTATATTGCCCAGGCATATACCATGTGTAGCTGGCAACAGCTAAGAGTGTCAGCCTTTTTCTTGCAGATGCATTAATTCATTCCTCTTTGCACAGGTAACATTGAGGTTGCTGCAGCAAGGATGACCCTCCTATGGGGACTTCCTTCATTCATAGCTTCCATGCTTTTCTCCTTACCAAAATAAATAAATAAATAAGTAAAAAATTTAAAAAATCTGAACAGGGACTAGAACAGACCACAGAGCTGAAAAACTAGGTGTGACCAAGACTAACGTGTCAAGGTTGAGCACTGGACAAGCCTAAGTTGACCACATTCCAGAGTAATCATTTTGTTCATGGCGTTCAATGTACACAAGACTGCTCTTTGGACACAGGACCTTAAGTAACACCCAATGCCTGTAGGTGAGGATGGAGGCAAGCAGTCTCACAAGCACATCTCCTGGTTCTGCATTACACTGGCCTGTTTCACTTTAGCCAGGGGCTCCTGCTTCTGCGTTAACTTCGGCACTGCCTACCAAGACCAGGTGACTTTCTTCTGCGTAACCCTGATCACATCTGCCCAGCTCCTGCCAGTCCCTCTAGAATTGCAAAGCACTGTCGAGTCCGTGCGCCCGACATTATCCTCCTACTGTTATTTTTTGTCTTGTATTTTCCTGATAACAAGGCCGAGCCATGTGTTACTGTGGTGAGGGGCTCCAAAATAGTTTATGCTTTGCAAATTTACTTCATGGTCTAAGGTTTAAAAAGTATATGCAGCTCTATGCCAAGCCAAACAGGAATCTAGGGCCTGTGAGGCTTTTCACAGTTAAGTTTTCTTTAGGCTACAATTATTTTGCTTAGAAACTAGACCCTTGATCTGTTGCAGGAGGCTGCAGTTTAATAAAGTCAAACAATTTGCTCTTTGCAATGTACTATTTGTGGTACAAGTATCATTGAGTTATACTGCTCCCCCTCACCACTGCCTCCTGGAACCTCGTCTGTTTATATACAGAAAGCACTCAGGAAGCACGCCTAAATATACCCAGTGATGTTAGCTGAGGATCTGTCTCTGTCTCTCCTTCTCCTGCTTCTGCCTCCATAACATTCTTTCATCATCTTCATGCTCAACAATCCCGGCTGTTCAAGCAATCCTACTTCAGTCTCATTCTATAAAAATGGTTATTTTCCTTCCTCCCCTGCCAGCAGCCATTCTCCACTCTGTCACAGAGCAACTTCCATGATGTTGCTATACACCATGTCCCATCTAGTATTTTCTCACTTGATCACTAAATTACAGTGAAGCCCACATCGTCTTTATCAAATCCTTGAGTACACCTACATGGCTTTGCCCACTTTTCAAACAATAAGAATGTGCCAAGTCAGGGCAAAAATAGTACCAGAAAGAGAGTAACGTATTTTACTTTACTTTATGAAAGGGCACTTGAAGATTGCAAAACAAGACACAATACTCTCCACAGACTAACTTTTGAAACCACTCTCAGGGAAGTTACCCTGGAGACAAAGCATCTCCCAATGGAAATACCATTGCAAATAAAAATATTTTCACAGTAGTACAAACAGAAAATCTGCACAGCAAACATCCAGCCAGCTGACAAAAACATCAGTTATTAAACTTCAGGTAAAATTCAAAAGCAGGTCTGGGATTCAGCTTGCACTTCTGATCTGCCTGTTGTCCAAGATGCAGGCAGAGCCTTCCCTCTTACAAAAAAATGCCACTTGTCAAGGGACAGGGTCTTCCAGTTGCTGCAGTCTGATCCTGCTTCTTGCCAATCACCCTCATGATCACAAAGACCGTCCAGAACATACAGTAGGTACCCAGCACAGACCAAGAGTCATAGCAGCACAAAGGATCTTCGACCCTTCAGTCTGTCCACATATCACCAATTGGTTTGAATGTTTCTCTTCTGTAGGTGTTCAGCAGACAGACCCTGAAAATGAAAGCTCAACAACTCTGCTGTTGCAGTAGACAAGATCTACCCTTGTGGTTATTCCCAGTGCAAACTCTTCTGAAATGCAGTTGCTGCTCTACAAACCCCTTTCTATGAAAACAAAGCATCTAAATCCTCCTAATTCAATAATAATTATAATTCATCAATTCATCTACTATTAAATATCAACAATGAAATATTCACAAAAGTTTACAATCAAACTTATTTAAAGCCCTTAAGACTGCTTCTGGGGGGACCAACTGTTCTTAGACAAAAAATGCCAAAACCTGAGAAGAACAGAAGTGTAATAAATGAGACACTGATAATTTTTGCACCAAACACACTTAGGTTGCTTACAACAAACAAACAAATAAATAATTATATAAAATAAGGTTTCTACAAAACCCCACCCATCATAGGAAATCCATCAGCCAGCAAAGAGCGAGCAAGGAATTATTTGCTCAGCTCTGGTGACAATTGGCTGTTACTGGAGTTATTCTGACACATTGTTTTGGAGAACATCTGTTTCCACTCCGACTCCTTTAACTTTCAGATGTGAAAAACAAAAGCTCATTTTCATGCCATGTCTCCCATCTTCCGTTGGCAACAGTTGCACGATTATGAAGTAATTGTTATGCTGGATGATCTGTTTGTCAGTTTATATTTTCCTATCATATCTATTTTTAGCTGCTCATTAGTATTACTTGGAGCCTCTCCTATAAATCTTAAACATTTATAGCACATCTCGACAATTCATCAAATGGAGCCAACCTCCAAGGAAAGGAAACCTAAACCACTTCCCCTTGCTCAGCTGAATGAGATTCAGATCCTTGTCTTTTAAACATCAAACTCAACATTTTCCCATCTGCTCTTTATACACAACAGCCCTTTTGCTCCACACCAATATTTTATTCTCCATTCATAACTTTTTACTTCCCTCCAGAGGTTTCCTGTTGCTTTTAGTCTGCTGGACTCATAGAAGACTTGGAGTTTGGAGGGTTTTCCCCCACTCCATTGAAGGGGAAAAATAATCATTCAGCAATGAATGGCCACTTTTCATTACTCATTCACAAGAGAGACACAGCAGGATCCCAGAGCTGGATTCAAAGACACTTTTCTTTGCCGTTCTCACAAGAAGAAAACAGTATTTTATCAAAGACTATTCAAACTAAGCATATTTGGAAAATTGTAGCTATGACCACACCCAGAGGTATCAGTACACGTGATTTGGCCAGGTGACCCTTGCAGGGAACATTTCTAAAGGATTCAGCCTATAATGGCTGCCGACAAGATGATTTCAAAAAATAACCACCACAAGAAGTTGTCTGGCCAGGACTTTTGCAGAAGGAGAATCTCCTCTTGCAAAGAAATGCCACCCAATGCCAGGCAGCACTCGGTTGCCAGGACAGGCTTTGCAGCAGGTCCTGGCTGGTGGGACCAAGTACCACTGCAGGCCAGGAGACATTGCTGCTCTTCTTCTCCTCGGCTCTCCTGGGGAGATCCCAGCCTTGCACACTCTGCACGTTTGAAGGCTAAGCAACGTGTTTCTCAGATGCAACTGTTAATTGTCTGTATGCAATTAGTTGATACCCAACTGGAACATGCAACTGATTAAAAAGCCAATTGACCATCTTTTCCATTTCCTGCATATTTGAATTAATCAAAGGAGACATCGTACAACAAGAAATGAAAACTGCACCAAGGAAAACAGTCCTGGCATGCATGTTAGTCTTACAGAGTGGCTCTAAGTTAAACAGCTCATCTGATCAGCCAGAATATCTGTATGTTGCTTTTTAGGGAGGTAGGGAGTGCCTGGGAGAAGGTAGTAACAGAAAGGAATATTTAGATTTTTACAACCAAACTTGATTTCCGTCAGTTCACACAATTCTTCAATTCACCTGATCTCTTTTCCTACTGTCAATTTTCATGGAAGGAAAAAAGTAGTTTATATTCAGTTATGCCTCCACATTGTTACATCCTGATTTTATGATTACTATAACCTCCAGCAAGTCATCCAGTTTCTAGCCTATCCTGCTTCGCAGCAGACATATGTCAACTTACCTGCATCTCTGATCCTTTTGGTCAGATGTCAAGTATCAGTGCCATAGCAGTCCATCTGGCCAGTCATCCAAAAGCATTTCAACAGACAAATACTAATATATCTTTTTCAGGCTAGTCATGTTGATGACAATCATCCCAAGGCTCAGAAATACAGCCTGCCAATAAAGGTGTGAGCTTGCTAAAAAATAAATAAATAAGTTTTAGGCTACTTTGGGAAAAAAAAATCCCAAGAGGCTAAAAATTCTGTATATTCTAGTAGTTATCCCATGCAGCGTACTGCAAGAGCACTTCTGGAGTGCTGTGATTGTATTGGCAGAATATCACACCGCAGAGTATCACCTCACAACGTGGAACAGACATTTTGAAAAAAAGCAAACTGTGCAAGCACAATGACTCACAGAGATGAGAGATTACAACAGCAAACCCAAGCAAGTCAAAGAAAGCACCATATCAGGATTCTCTCCCCAACCACTTTTCCTACGAAAAGTAGTATGCCAAATCCCTTATGATTCTTTCAAATTAAAACATAAGATTAAACTGAAGATTGACACAGACTACAAGGTTCAAATCTTATCCACATTGCCCTTAGCACTAGAGACTTACACACCTAGGATCTTAAAATTTATTATGGTAATAGCAACCTTGGATCCAGAATCACAGCCAGACTCAGACATGCATAAAAAATCACCCCTGTATCTACCTAAGCAAGAACTGTATTTCTGCCAGCCCCAGATGTTTAGAACTCCTGTATCACACCCCTCCCCCCCATCCCATTGTGAGAATGTCTTTATAAAGCATGGGATTTTATTATTATTATTTGTCTTAAGGTTCATTGTTTTCATGATTTCCTTGACAAGGGCAATAAACTTATATCCCTCTTCCTCTCCCCTGCCAAGGAAAGCTGAGATTCTCTGGTAGATTTAGGAGTGTGTACCAAGTTATGAGACATGGAAAAAGCTACGAGAGCTAGAGTACTGCCACCTGGTACACCATAGCTGCATCCTAGGGCTAAAGCAGCTGGGAGCACATGCTGTTTCATTTACTTGGCTATGCCTTAAATTGAGCAGTACCAGGAAAGGATGTATACATACATATATATTACAGCATCATCAGCATCCATGACACTGGGACATTTAACAAACCTCTTCACTTAATGGCAGCTCCAAACCCTGCTCTGTCAGCTTTAGGAAGGAACAGCCCTTTGTGAGCCGTCAGTCACACTAAGATCCCTACTGAAACTGAGATGATTCCCACCAGAAAGTGGAAATTTGATCAGGCCTCATGTTATCACATATAAACTGATGGAATAAATCTGTGTTTCACTTTGAAAGGGATCATATCCTAACAGAGCCATAACCAATCAATTTATTTATTTGTTTATTTATTTAAACATCTGGAAAGATCATATAATAATATGATTTATACAAGGCTTTAGTCTTTCAAAGGAAGATTTAGCTACATTAGCCCATAAGATGCATGAATTGCTCAATTTTGAAGCTGTCCTTTTGGCAGTGCTGCATATACATACTCAGATAAGTGTTTGGCTGCAAGAGCAGGGAAAAAGTTGCATGTCACTAAAAAGTATAGGTTATAAGAGGAACCACTGTATAGTGCAAAGGAACCCATCTGTAACAATGAAAACATCATTATTTGGTTTTGTAACTAATGCTATAAATACTCCATAACATCAAGAAACTAAACTCAGAAACAGAAAACACTTGCAGTCCACACTTAATGCTAGTGGGATGCAAGAGATGGGGCCCACAACACAGCAGAGACCAGGAGCTTGCAGCAGACTGGAGGGGCAGGCAGCCTGGTGCGTGCCAAGCCTCCATCCCTCTGCGCTCGCCTTTAGACCTTCCTTGGATGCTATTGCTCACCCCTCCAAGGGCAGAGGGATGCACAGCTACTGACTGATTGTGAGGTGGCTAAACAGGGAGAGGAGAAGGGGCCAGGACATAGCAGGGATGGTGGGAAAACAGGCACCCCGAGTCATCCCCATAAGCCGAAGCTCATCTTGTCCAAAGGCCTGCACTCCCACCAGAGGGTGGTGATGCTTTGCACAGGTTATTTCTCATAAACATTAATACAGACTTGAGGTTTTCACTGTCCTGTCATGGCTGCCTGACAGATTTAGAGTTCAGGCTGGAGACTTTTAGTAATCTCTGCCACAGCAGCATAGCAGGGCTCTGGAGACACTGATGGTATTTATAGCAGCCTCAAAATTGTGCCTCTTCTCACCAACTGAACCAGCTCCCTGAGCCGAATGCTACAGCTAATTGAGAGAGGACTGTCATATACCATCAGCTAAATTTACTGCTGGTCCTCAAGATCAGGTTGTGCTGACTGTGTTGTGACAGCGGAGTCTAAAGGGAGGTCATCTTCATTTCTAAATTTTCCCTCTAGGAACAAGAGTTTCTTCTGCATCTTCACTGCTAGGTTTCTATTTATAGGCTTGAACCCTGTGATGTAATCTTCCTTTTTGTTTCCAAGGAAACAATATTTGATGTAGTCTACTTTCAAGTTTTTCCTCCTTTAGGTCCACCCCCCCCAGCTCTCTCCCTCCCTTTTTAAAGAGATAAGTCAATAGGTAAAACCTGTACTTACTTATCTCTGGCACGCAGCATAGTTCTCTCTCTCTAAAACCAGGCTTATTCACATCACTAAAAAATTCAAGACATTTCAAAAATATGCTTAGCAGCAATTTTATGCACTGTTTATACATATTACTTTTTTGATAGTAAATGAGTTATAATTGCAATAGGCAGCAAATCCTGTTGATAGCTCAATTTTCTCAAAAATTTCAGTTCTGCATCTCAGCCCCAAGTCCTTTTATCCTGAAAACATTTTTTAAAATCCTCTCACTGACAACCCATCCAGCTTTCCTGTGGTTTTACTCCCTAAGCCAGAACTCCTGATGGCCAGTCCAGTCCTCCCTGGTACTCCCTTCCTGGTAGCAGGGCACCTCCTGACACCTCTCTGCAAACTCCTCTCTGGCACAGGGCAGTTTTCTCAGGTCTGTTGTGACTCTTGAGTTCATCTTCATTCGCATGAAAATCCTCTATATGAATGTTATTTTAAAACAACTGGCTGTCAATTCAGTGTCTGTAAATTAAGAAAATGCAGAGGATTGAATCCATAATTCATACTGAAATCAGCACTGGTAACAGCTGCAATAAAGTGCGTTGAACGGATTCTTGGAGAAACACAGGTGCTTTGGACTCTGAATGGAAAAGTAATGGGTCAAGCTAAAAGCTTTCCTTAAAATCCTCAGTGCTAATGTGTTTATATGGATGGGTTGAGAGGTGTGTGAGAGACCAGCTGGTTTAATAAAAAGAGACTATTATAACACTGCATAAAATTAAAGGTATCAGCGCTTGTAAACACAGTTGATAAATTCTGACTGGGGAACACACACTGATTTGTTACTCTCCTGCCTTGCACCTCTGTAATACAAAGGAATAAATGAACTGGGCTCACGATCTGCTGTTCTTCATACAATGAAGTTACAGCCAGAATTTTTTTTAGGACTATCCATTTTGGAACATAAACATGCAGGTAAAATCCCAACGTGAGATGATGTGGACCAAGAACACAATAAGAGTTTGTGTGGTGAAGGGGAGAAAAGGTAATAAAGCACATGCTCAATACAGAGACAGCAGATATGACGAGTTTTAGGTTATCAAAGAAACTATCAAAGTGAACACAGAAATTATCTGCAGTCAGCATCTTCCATTTTGGGTCATACAGGTTGTGGACTAAGATTCATCAATTCCTGTGTCAGCTCCAAAAAAGACCAGGCTTTTTTGAGATATCTGATCTTGATTCAGAAGCTTCAAGTCATTCCACAAAATCTTTGACTTGGCAATAGCAAGGAACACAGGATAGGAAGACTTACATGATCTAGACCTCTGCCAGTGTGTCTAGATCCTTTTAAAAAATTCATCACAATTTTTCCTCGAAACCCTAAAATAAGGGTTTCCCACATTGCCTTCCTGCTGGAAGCTGCTTCAGGAAGCCACTTCTCTCCTTCTTCCACCTCAAAAGCACTCATAGTCAGTTCTGTTCCAGATGATCACAGTTGTTATCAAACCTTCGTATCTCCCAGTCCAACCATGGCTTAATGACTTGACAACATTGTCTCCTTCCTTATGGTTACTCAGTCTCCTGAACAACCTCAGTAAAAAATAACATTTGACAGGAAAGGGAGCAGTAGCAAACTTCAAGTGTTTGTCACTAGGTTTTGTTAGTTTATTTCTGAAGTAAAATATTTCTGGTAGCTAAAATGCAGACCACATTTCATGGTCTGGCAATGCATTGCTTTAGAGATTGTGGTTCTGTAAAGAAAGGGCTTTATCAAGTTGTTTGCTTCTCAAAGACGCTCTTTGGCACTAGACAGGTCCAATTGGGTCTCAGCAAATCAAATGCTTATTTGATGTCAGTAAAACTAAGATGCAACCGCTGTTCTGCTCAAGGTTGTCAGACAGCTTTTCAGTAATCACTTTCAGCCAGAATAGATGCTCAATTGTTCTTCTTTTCTGCTGCAAGGGGGGAAAAAAACCCGCAGCTTGCTCTTCCTCAATAATTCCCTCATATTTCATTTTTAATCTCTTAAGCAAATTACAAGTGCAGACCTTTGATGTGCACGCCAGCCAAACTCATTCATTTCTCAGTACTTGCTGGACTAGAGAGGATCTCCCGTTCTTATGCATGTGGATGATAATAACAACTTCAAAGCCCCCAGGCATGTGTTAGCTTTCCCTGATTTCCTAAGCATGCATTTTGTGGGCCAACACCAGTTAAGACCCATAAACAGCTGCATTTCAGTACCATCTATTAAGGCAGTCTCACTGTCTCTCATAGTGTAAAAGCTATTTCTATTTCACAGAACTACTCAGTCTGGCTTTTGTATTTTTCCTAAAATGGAGTACCTCATTTCCAACATTTACGGTGTTCTCAGCTTAAAAGAGTCTGGAACCTGATCAAACTCAGAGCAAAAACCCATTAAAAGACACTTGCCCTGAGGTGGCATGGAGCATTCCTGGTGGATTATGAGACATTGTTTTGCTGTTGTGGTGTTTTATGACATGATGTGTACTTGATTACTTCTAGGAGGATGGTAAGTCATAGCCATATGGTACCACAGGACCAGATGTTCCAAGTACGGCAGAACAGCTGCACCTGAGCAGTGGTTTAGCAAACTTCCCCCAAGTTTGCTTAGGAAAAATTAGAAGGGGACGTATTTCAAACCAGTTAATGTTGTGAGTTATAGTTAACGTCATTATTTAGTCTGTTGAACTCATTATTAAAACACTTGGAGACAAAGAGCATAGAAGAGTTAAAAAGAATATCGGATAGTCGCATAAATAAGAAAAACCACTGCCAGAGACAATTTACATTGAAAGAAAAGAAATAGTTTTGAGAAAGCTGTAAAACTTTGTGCTTCAGGCTCCCAGCCAAACTTTATCTAAGGAGGTGGAGTGGGGAGATTAAACAGATTTTCTATGAGGCAGAACATTTACCCCACAAGTGAGGAGCAGAGATTTCATGTACTTTCCTTTAAGGCTTTTGTTACTGACCACGGTCAGCAGTACAGACACCAGGCTAATGGCACCAGCATGGCAACTTTGGTGCTTCTTCATCTGCGCTGCCAGTGAGCCAGAAGCCTGTACCAAGAGGACAGCAAACATCAAGCCAATTTCTGTCTCTCAGCTTTATTTAAGTCTAGATTTGGCACTCAGTATACCATGTAATTTACTTTGTAGGGTGGTTTAAATGCTATGACCAATTGGAGGTGCCCAATATTTGGACTTCAGGAGCACATCAGGATGCCCTGCATAGCACTGAATGATGTACTCACTGGTTTAACACTCTCTCTGCGTAGGATTTCTGTGGTAGGTGCTCTTCTAGTAGGGCTTCCTCTTAGCACCGACTGAGAAACAGGGGAGTAAGCAGTTTGGGGCCCCAGGCTCTTCCTGTTCCCAGCATTCTTCCATAAGGGAGGTTAGAAGAAAGCCCTCATCCCTTACTTTCCACATTACTGTGCCTTGGGATCTCTACTCCATTTCAACACAAATCTCCCAGAAAGTTTTTTCTGCTGACAGCGAGAGAAAAAGCAGAACAGCGAACAAAACGCCTTTCAGAGTCCTGGCCCCAGCAGCCTCCCCTCACAAGCCCAGGGAACCGCATTCAGCATTGGGGTCCTTCCTTCCTGGCCCTCAAGGAGCTTGCTTTGTCCCTAACCTCAGATACAGTCTTATCAACACAGCCACTACTGCTGGGCTGTTAGCCCTGTCAGAGACATAGCAATGAGATGCACCAGCCAGTAAATTTGACCCCTACCAGGCCATATTCAAGTTACTCTCCTGACAATACTGCCTAAGAAGCCCATAAACCATTATTTCTGTTATACTACTTGGACAAACATCATCAACTGTTATCTACAAGAATAGTTGCTTATTGACTGAAAAAAACCCAAAAACGACAAAAAAACCCTCATAAAATATAACATACCAGGAGTCTATAATTTCTGATAGACCTTTCAGATCCCCTTATTTTCAGAATTTTAGATATGCTCCTAATGTGTTGACTTAAAACACTGAGACACTGAAATCCTTGCCCCGTGAAGCAAAGCTGTCCATTTGATTTGATTTGCAGAATGGTCTCGCAAGCCAACATAATCCCGATTCCCCTGCTGATAGAAGCTAGCACAACTGACGTGTAGCTGAAATGAAGTAATGAACACAACAGACAATGCTTATTAAAGAATCAAATAAAACCCTGCATACATCAATCAAAAATAAGTATACCACCAATATTTTCTGGTAATCCTTAACTAGAAGATGAAGAAAAAGGAACAAACTCAAGCTCAAATAGTAGGTTACACAGGGCAGTAACTGTCTCCTTTTTGTTTTATGGGTCTGCAATGCCTGCCTCAGCACAGCCCCAGTCGCTGATGGGGGTCATTAAGCAAAACTTCAGTATAAAGAGAAATTAAACAAGTAACGCCCAGCTAGACAGCCATGCACGCAAGGTATTGTCAAACAAGTTTTATGTAGTGCTGCTTACACGCCAGTTGATTTCAGCAAGAATCAAGGGCATGCAGCATTTTGTGAGGAGGGTGCACAGTCATTTTAAACTTCTATCTGCAGTAATCAAAACAAGTTATAGCCAGGCTACAGCTACATGTCTAGTTTGAAGACTGCTTGTCTGTGCAAGAGAGAACCATCTGGATTTACTTTACAGTTAACGTTAAAATATATATATAAGGTTTCTTAACTTTTGCCAAACAACTGGAAACATAATGGCTTCTGCATGCTGTTAGCATCTCAGTACAGCTGCAAATGTCCACTAGGACAATCTTATATAATTACATACTTATTCTTCCCATGCAATTGTTAAAAAACAGCTTTTCCAAATAATAGCATATTTTGCAGCAAAGAGGAAGTCTTCTAGTCCACTAGGTTGGAATGGGGGAGACAAGTCTTCTAAAGCACAACTTGACTCAAAGCTTTTATTTTAAACTAACATAAAAATTTCAAGACTTAGAAAACAGAGTGTCAGATTTTTCCAACTGTGCCTCTAGTGTGGTCTGGCCAGAAATCTATAATTTCTCTCCTTCCTCCTTTTCTTTACCCAACGTCTGTGGAAGAAATTCAGTCCTAAGAAATTCTTTTTAAATAAATAAAAAAACCCAAGCTTTTGGGTTTTTACCTCACTTCCCACCCCCTCTTCCCTGAATGGGACTTCAGCTCTCATCCCTCCCACAGCTCCATATTCTGCGCCACAGAAGTTGCCACCTACAAAGCTGGCGAGTGGCATTTTTTCGGCCACTGTCTTACTCATTCTGCTTGGGTATCATTCATTTTCCCACCTAAGCCTTTGTCTCTTCTATCTAAAAATATCAGCTTTCCAGGTAGAAATTGCCTTGTATTTGAACAGTGCCTGGTGCTGCTCTTGGCTGGCCCTCTGACACTTTCAGAACACACATGAAAAATAAAAGGATAATGAATTTTGCCCAGGGTCATGTTCTGGGGCTGGTGCAGTTGCTTTGCTAAGACAGCTACGTGGGGACAGTGGGTGACCGCACGCAAGAGCCGACCACCGACAGCAGGGACCTGCAGGCTGAAGAAGAGCAGGCTGAATCTATGCAAGGCTCCAGGAAGGGGGAGTGATCTGCATGTTCAAAGCACCATCACCGGCTTAGCCAAGATCTTCAGAAATTACCGATAACATGGCGAACATTTGCTTCTAGGAGCTCAAGGCAACTATTCAACTTTCCAGAGGGCAGGTGCTTACCTCTTCCAAAATAAGAGCCTTCCTGATGTGTTTCCCACGTGTCCAGGCTCCAAAGCTTTCTAAGACATTGGCCACCCTCAAAACACCTTAGCGGCTAGTATTTTTTACTTAACAAAAGCAAAACTAATGGAAACACACACTACTGGCCCCAAAAATAGAACATTTTTCCAGGAGGTGAGTGATCCCTACATACACGTTCTTGGGACCCTACGGAGAGGTGGGCACAAAGGCTTATGCTGTTTTGACAGCCAGGCAGACAAACAAATACTTCTGTTTCAGCTTAATATTCCTGGAACTCGAAATGCCAGCCTGAGAAAACAATACCACAAAACACTGTCATGCCACTGATCTGACATCAGGAAGACAACCAGTGACAGCCCAACAGGCCATTGGCCATCCCTGCTCCGTGCCACCTTCCATCACACACCTTACAGAGCAGCCTCCTCTCACCAGCACTGCCAGTCTGCTATATCATCTTACCCATATTTCCCCATACTGGGTCACCTGCAAGGATAAAAATAAAACAGCTGCTGCTGGTTTCTGTTATATGGGATCTGTATCTCCTCCGCCACAGAGCTTCTCTGTTATCAGTATAGAATTAATTTGCACAACAACCTTCCAAGGTAACTAAAAGGCACAGCAGGTTTCCAACATCTAAGCTCTTTCTCATTTTAAGAGTGACTATCTGAATAATTAGCAGGGAGGAGCTTGGCTGCTCTGAAATACAGAAACTTGGCTTGAGTGATTCTGTTAGCATGAAACGGCAGCAGAGCCAGTGCCCAGAGCTTGAACTGAAACTGTTTGTTATTACTTCACATCTGCACTGCAGTTTTAGCTATGCGACATGACCAAGTCTGGTCCTGGTCCTTCTGGGGTGAACTTTTAGCTTTTAAGCAAACAAGGGATGACAAAGGTGGTTGGAAGGATTTGAAGTGACATTAAAAATAACTGACATAGACAGGAACTTACGTCCCACTGAAAATGAATGGCACCTACCTTGAGACTTGGATACTTTGGAAAAAGTGCTTGCGCAACCTGAAACTTTGGTCAGGCACAGACATTCGCATTCATAGAAGATTGTTTCTGTTCTGGCAAGAGATGAAAAGTGGATGTTCATCAACAACTGGCTGCTTTTTGCATGCACTGTGGTAAAGCAGGAAGCAATGTGAGCCAGAAAGATAGGCAAGCAGCACACACGGCTCTGCTCGGTGAGACCCTTCTGTTGAGATGGACAACTCCACAGAAATGTCCAGGAGGTCCAAAAAGCAGGTGCAGAGACCAATGGGCTACTTCCCAGTATCATATGCTTCTCCTGACTGGCCTCATTGCCCCCTTCTCCCAGTCCCAGACAGAAGGCAATGGATGTGAGTAATTTCCTCTGAGAAATACCAATACTCACATGACAGCTGGAGCTGTCATTGCAAACCCAGGTTCAGCACTGAAATCTCATTACTCCTAATGAAATCATCTGAGTTGGCAACACTGAGGCATGGTTTGGTGCAGAACACTTGGGGAGAGTGTGTTGTGTTCCAGCTCCTCACCTACAATCACTGATGGGAGGGATCATTCACCTGCAATCACTGATCCCTCTCTAGCAGACAGCCCTGTGGGCCACAAAGGTCACTGCTCTCACAGTGGATGAAGTCCTGGAGTGGAGGAGGTATGGCTCTGACAGCGGGGAACTCAGGTTTGATCTTTGATGAATCTGACCATGGCTTACCACAGAAAGTTTTAAACTTTCTGCAATAGGGAGGCATAAATATCTTCAGGAATTCTTTTTAGGAAAGTAAGGAGTTTTTCAAAGGTTGGAGAGCGTACCTCTTCTCATGTAGGAGGTTGGAGTGTGTACCTCCTCATGCCCCTGCTCATGTCACCAGAGTTGGGCAGGGCTAAGCACCACATCACTTTCTCAGGAAAGGCACCTTAGAAGTAAGATGGATACTGAGAGTGGCACCGCTGAAGAAAACTAAGACAGTAGGTAGGGGTAGGTGGCTTTCTGGTGGTGCACATGCAAGAGAAGGATCTTGTCAGGATGCCACCTCTCCCCTTGCCCGTTGTTGTGCCAATGCCAGGTCACTTGTGCACAATATGACAGAAAACAGCAGTGCAGTGCTCCTAACCCAGATGCAGCAGTAAACATAGCATCGGGCTTGACAAGAGGACAAGAAGATGAGTTTTGGTTTATCACACTCGACACGCAGGCATCACATTATCTTAGTCGTACTAGGTAATTAAATTGCTGGGTTTAATATTTCGGGTCACATCAGGGAATAGTTTTACCAGCAGATGTAAAGATCATCCTTTGGAGTGGGTGGCACTCAAGGTCAGAGTCAGCAAATCCTCCTCTAAAAATAGAGGCTAGTTGCAAAGTTGGTAAGATTTCTTTTGTCGTTCTGCTGCACTTCAGAGGATCCAGCCACCTAGAGCACCTAGCTAAGCTCACAGGTAAGCCGAAGCAACATACATTTCCCGATGTACTATTTGTGCTTCTTTTATAACGTAGTTTAGTAAACCAGGGAGGGGACCGAGAGCTAGCAAACTTTCTACGGTAACTGATAACTTCACAAACTTGTGGCAGAGAAAAAAAGAAAAGCTTAAAACTACTGCAGTCAAAGGGGTTTTGAAAGTATAATTAGCAATTTTTTAAACAATAAACTGGTCATGTTACAGAAATGACTTTATAAAACAGGGAGTCAGATGCTGAAACTGTATTTATCTTAGAGATAATTTTATTTGAATTTTAAAAGCTACAAATAAAAAAACTAGCAATTTTTCAATTGTGACATTGGTCTCAGAATATTTTGCTTATTCTCAATAATTGCTTCACCCTCCAGTCAATTCTAACTTTTCCAAATGAATTACAGTTCTCTCAGATGACACTGTGTTGTAAGTTTCTTTGGGCACTCTCACAATATTTAATGAAACCTCAGCTTAATCTGTTTTAAATTAACCAGTTCAGTCAACAATAAAGAATGAGGGCAAAAAATAAGTTTTTAAAAAGTCATCAGTGGCCTAAAAGTCATTGAAATAGTTGGTTAGTTTTGAATATTCACAGCAGGAGGGTCTGGGGAATAACTGCACAGAGGCTACGATTCTTCTGGATTTAAACTGTTTAAAGATGAATACATTGGATGAACTATTTTACAGTTCCTGAATGCTTCAAGCATAAGAATGCAGAGGTAAAATAAAGTAACTGAAGTAAATGACAGTTTTTGGGGAAGGCTGGGACAGCAATAAGGAACGCAGTATTGTGTTGCTCTCCATTTAAGTAAACTGCAGGTACACCAAGGATTTCCAGTTTTGGCTGTGCAGCACTTTGCTTCATTCTTTTAGAGAAAGATTTTTTGAAGGACCTACACTTCCTCCCTTCCAAGGAGTATTTGTACAAAACGATTTTTTTTTTTTTTGGTCTAGTGTTAGGGGAAAAAAAACCCACTCAAGGAACCTTTGCAGCCCTGGACTTCATTGAGGTACTCTGGGGTGCAAGCACCCAGGGTACACAGGAAGCATACAGCTCTTCATGGCTATTGCAAAATGTCACAGGGATGGCACATCAGAGAGCACTATTTTAAATTCATTTAGTTAAATCAACCCACAAAGCAAGCTTTTGCCACTGCAGCAAACCAACTCACAGCTCAAGTCATGTCCTTCAAGTCATTAAAAACTTAGAAACCAAAGCACTGTTTATCCTCCTCCCAAGCACAAACACTGCACTCCAGACAGCATGTGCATTGGCTTCTGCAAGGAAAACTTTCCAGTTTATAAAACAGCCCTCTGCTTAGTCATACTCAAAAAGGGTAAGTACTTTTTCACCCTGAAGGGAGGTATGTACCTGGCATGCTGGCTGGAAACAGAGGAACAAAACATTTCTTAAGAATTCGGGAAGTTGCTCAATGGATCCCCTCTCACTGTTTCTGAAGACCCTCAGTCATTAGAGCTGATTTTTGTCAGTCTTCAGCACTGACAGGGTGCTTGCCTGGAGACAGGTTACCAAACTCAAGACTTTTGCACATTTTTCGGAAGTGTAGGAGAACTGGTCTTCTCCATCCTTACCGTACCTCAGGTACTTCCATCTCTTGAACACAATTGTTACAGACGCTGTTCCTCCACGAAGGTCTTATCTAAGGTAGTTATTAAACTGAAAGAAATAGGTAAATAAATATAAAAGCATTATTTTTGCAGTTGTCTGGATGCCAAGAAAGTCTCAGGTCTGGACTCCCTGGAAGACAGATGTCCTCTGATTTCAGTGGAGTTGAATTCCACCTAAATAAATAAAAACATTCAAATAAGTCAGCTCTCCATCCAACATCAGAAAAGAAAATGGGAATAGTTTCACAGTAACAAGCACTTAATGCACAAAAATGGTATCTTAACAATCATAATTACAGGGGTTTTTCACTTTGTTGTTGTTCTTTCAAATTTAGTGTTCATGGCAGTAGATAAAGTCAGTCCTCGGACCTGGGGTTCAGATCACTGACAAATTTCAAGGGCACCATGTTTATCTCTTACTGCATTGGTGTGTGCATAACATCTACTGGAAATGCTATTGCTTCTGTAGACTTCTTAAGGAAGACCCAGAGCTGCTTTGGTTGTTTTCTTTCTCTCCCTTGGCATCTCGAAATAAAAAATTAAGATAAGGTTCCAGTCCTTTTTCAGAGCTGTCATGAGGAAAGAGGTAGGAAGCAAAATCTGAAAGCATCAAAAAACAGGAATAAAATTAAAATCTGCCTCTGCATTTACAAATAGGTTAATATATTTAGGTATTTGCTGGATGCTGAAAACCTTCAATTCCCAGCTAAACCAGAAGAATTTGTGATTGCTCAGCATTTTCAGGGAAAAGTAGCTTTTAGGCAATTCTCAGAGTACAAAATCAAGGCTGGTATATTTGTGCACATCAAATTAAATTTAATAAAGCCAGCATCAAAAGCCCCAGTACCACAGGTGATTGATGTTATATGGGCTAGGAGAACTCCCAAGAGCAGGAAACACAGGCATTAAAGAATTTAAATTATTCTGCTACATAAATATGGACTGAAGTGGGCATTTAAGGCAAGGAAGCCCTGTGTCCTATGTCAGGCAGGACAGAAGAGCTAACAGGATCACAGCGTTGCTTCTGAAGGAAAGAGTAAGGAAAATTGTCTTCTGTCTCCATTTTTCTTCCCACCTTTTATTTGTTTAACCTCTTTTATTTGTTTAACCTCTTGTTGCATGTTCGTACCAACACCACCAGGCTCTGACCTTATCGGGATCTGTAGCTTCAGGCACACAAACACAGCTACAAATTGGCAGTCAGAGTACATACGCTTGGCTCAACAGCAGTGATGGAGGAACCCCCCTGGGTCAGGGAGGGGTGCAGGGAAGAAGAGGGTACATAGGTCCTTGTGAAGGACACAGGCAATCCTTTTCTGTCTGTGTCTGCTCGCTTTGTTTTTGTTTTTTTTTTTTTTTAATCTCTATGGCTGACTTGGATCTTAACTCCCAGGCATAAATCTTGCCAAATTGTTTGGCAATAAGGCTTGCACAGCACACTGAGCCAAAAATATTAAGAAACATAGTATTTTGTTATGTAGATAATGACTTATAGATTTCAGTCTCGAAGTACTTAAACTTCCACTACATCTGGAAAACCAGCATTAGAAATGTACATGCCACCACTGAAGCTCTGATGTTCACCTCCAGATATGAACCCCATTTCCCCTCCCCCATCTGCAGGATTACCAAACTGTAGAGCTCATGACTGATGTCTCCAGAAGCATTAACTAACGCCCTACAGCTTTGGGGTGGGGAAGGCACATCCCTCCTGTTGAACAAATTTGAAAATGGGCCACTATGTTCTGTGCCTTCCCAGGGCTTTCCTGGAAATGTTGGGTTCATTGGCGTAGTTCAAGGGACTCCGAACAAGGTGCAGAAAGGAAATCTTTCCCTGCCAGACTGTGTTCACTCTCCGAATTAAACAGCAGATAGACTGGCAGAGTTTTCTTTTTTTCTCCTTGCACTTTCCTTCCTCCCTCCTAGTTCTGTTAAAAATAAAATAAAAAAGCTAAAGAGCTCTACAAGCAATTCCATTTGGCAGCTGTAGAGAGGATAGTGAACATAAAGAAGAGATTCCTTTGCTGAGCCTAATGCATGCTGCTTATCCAAATTAGCCACACAATTACTTCTATCAATGCAAAAATAGTTTAATTTTTTTTTCTAGTGCACAGCACTTGAGAATGACTTAAAATGCAGTGTAATTTGCCACAGTGTATGTCCTGAAGTGGCTCGCTAATGAAAAGAGGATTAACTCTCCATTATTCTGAATTACCATTTTGTGAAATCACTAACAATATTTTAATTTATATACATATTACCCAAGGGGCAGAAATATTCCAGCCATCCAAGTGATTAACAAATAAAATTCATTAGATAACATGCACTTTGGTCTTATTTATGAAGAGAAAGATTAGGGTATAAAAATGCAGATGACTGAATCTTTATCATCCTTGTTCTGATAATACACTTCAGCCCATGACAGCATAATTGGTGAGCACCAGCAGTACAGCGTTATATGCACACACGGGACTGAGAAGCAGAACCTGCAGGATGTCAAGGCTCAGCAGATGAAAGCTCGCAGGCTCAAGCATCGTACCCCAGTCCCACTGAGGCAGATCTGGCACTCAGCTGCTGACCACCCTGCAGGGTGGGTGCAGAGAGGGAACGGGGAAGTCTCAGCAGCTCACAGGGCCTGGCTTTGGCACAGCATAGCAGAGAGCAAGAGAGGAGCTGTGGCTTGGGCACAGGGGAAGGGTGGGATCAGCCACAGATTGCCCTGCCTCACTGGAGGACCAGCCCTACTCTAAAGAGCTTTCACATCCAAGGTTGTGTGTCCCCAGCACAGTGCAGAGCCATGGAGTGACTGCCGAGCTGGGACAGGAAAGCTGCACTGGTATGTCTTTCAGCCTGCACTAACCAGTCTGTAAAGGCAAAGCATTTTGGCCCAAATGAAGCATGGCAAGCGGTGGGGGACTGCTCGAGGAGCCTGTGCAGAGGTAACACTGCAATCTGTCTGCTCCATGACTGCACTGGGTGAATACCCTGTGGAGACAGTCTACCCTCTCCAGAGGTCTCCAAAAGAAATCTGAGCTTTTTCTGCCTGGGCTTGTCATCCTCATACAGACAGTCATCCTTATATCCACAACAGCACTAACAACAACCACAGAAAAAAAATGCAATCCAATTTTCACCTTTTAATCTAAGAGGGCAGGCCTAGGGAACAGTATTCCCTCAGCTCTGTTTGGTGTACACAGAACAGTCAATATGAGATGAAGTTAGACATCTTTTGTTTCTGGAAAAACACAAGGCTTTCTGTCCTTCTTCCCCACAAACCAATGCTTTGTGGCAATTAATTCCAGAGCTCAAGTAGCTAACCAGCTCCTTTTTCCCTGTTCCCCTCCTCCTAGTTAAACTGTTACTTCTTACCAAGTCTAGAGTCAAATCTGAAACATGCATTTTATGAGAAGAATTTCAACTGCTGCTTTCCTGTGCTCTAACTCAATTTAAAAATCTCCGCAGCAGATAACATTGGCAAGGCATAAAAGAACATAGCTTACTTGAAAGTTCAGGGAGCATATGGCTTCCCAGGACAGACAGAAACGAGTATTTCTCAGCAGAGGTCTAACTTTTCAGCTAACCAAGCTTCAAACTGAGATGGCATTACAGTACCACAAACGATCATTTGCAGATGTAATTGCCCTGTTTTGAGGTCTGCAGTCTACAAGCAGGGCTATTGATGTAACAAATCAATGTGCTGTGGCTACTGAGCGTGATTACCGATTACATTGCTTTCTCTTCTTCCCTTCTTCCCCATTTCCTCCTATTTTATGGAGCCACGAATAAAAGCACAGTCAGTCCTTCAGCATCGAGGCAACAGGCTCAGTTAAGATAACTCCTTACGAGACAAATAGCAGTTCTTATCAAGTTCTAGATAACAGCCTATTCCCTCCCAACATCAGATCGTATTAGATTTTTATCTCTGACAGTCTAACATTATCTCCACTGTTGAGTCTGCATGTAGAATTAGCATAATTTTGGCATGGAAAGGTAAAAGGCTCTCCTGGGGAATGGCTACTGGGGACACAGAGATGGGACTTGGAGATACTCAGAGGCACAGAAGAGCAAGCCCAAGGTAAATTTGCTAGAAGCTGGAATTCTCAGGGCCCTTTAAAAATCTCAGCAGAGGACCACTTAGCTAAACATCATCATCATGTTTTAGGAAGCTTGGCTGAAAGATAGATCCCCTTGCCAGTGAAAGCAAGCCAATTTTTGAACAAAGGTGTACAGATGCCAAACAGAACCTGACTCCACAATCTTGCCTAGCTTTGGAGTAGGAAAAGAGGAATCATTTGGCTTTTTCAAGTTCTGTGGAGAAACAGACTATGACAGGCACAAAAGAGCCCAAACTGAGGAAACAAACCCCATGGGTATACGGAGTGCCAGTGAAAAATGGTCATCCTGCTTGCAGGAGAGCTCTACAACAGCTGCACGAAGGCATCAGCCAGATTTTTGTAATGAGAAGGACACAAACGTTACCAGCAGCCAAAATAAAACAAAATGTGGGAGCTGCTACAGGATTTATCTGTAAAAAAGGTGGATTTTTGGCAGGCTGTACTCCCATACTTCATAAGATAAAGCCCAACTCCACCCCTTCTTGTTACAAGTCTCCTACAGAACTGCAAGGTTCAACTTCTCCCTTGAAGGGAATGAGAGACAGGAGCAGCTACTGCCCCAAGACATCAGGCAGTCCAGGAGGAGAAACAAGGTAGACCCAACAGGGAGATGGAACAGACAAGTCTGCAGCACAAGGCTGGCATCATAGGGAAAAGGGAAACTTGTTTTCAGATGACAAGAGGGGAAGACGGTTAAGTGACAACTGGCAACAGGGTAAATGAGAGATCAGGCATGTGGCCAGCCCCAAAATCTAGTTCCTAGAGGTTTGCTGTAGCATGACAATCAGCTGCATGAGCAGTTTAACTTCCTGCTGACAACTTGCAGAACAAAATGTGCTTTGCCTTCAGAAATGCGCAAATCTACAGAGGAAAACTAAAGGAGACATTGCAACACCCATGTTCCTCACAATAAGTCTTCCCCAACACTGTACCTGGATCTGCAACATGAGTATTTGTCTGGCAGTCTGCAGTTTTCAGTGCAGTTAATTTGGACTGCAAAGCTCTCGTGTTCATCTGTATCACTCATCAACCACTCCCTTTTTCCTTCTTTACTGAGAATATGTGGATGTACTGTACCTTAGGACTCCCACTGCATGATTCTCTTCAAGTAATCAAAAAATTAAAATAAAAAATAATCTGAAAAACCCTAGACCAAAGAGACCCAACACTGTGTGTGGGGATACCAGCTGACTTCTCTGGCAGGACAGTGCAGTTGCCACACCTGAACCAAGGAGCACAGCATTGCACTCTTGGGGCTGTACTGCACCTGCAGTGGCTATTGCTGGTGCAAGGGTCTCTGCATCACACATTTCACCAGGCTTTTACTCGAGATACTCCAGCTAAAGTTAAACACAGGTGCAAAAACCCCAGCTGTCCAAGAGACAAGAATATTCTTGCAAACTTACAGTTACCTGCCACGTCCTAGGGCAGTGACTTCATAAAGGCATGGATGAGGGAGCCATTGAGACTCAGGTCATTATCTGGCCTTCAAATTCACTCACCAGCTCTGTGAAAACTTTAGGCTGCCCTCTGAGGCCTTGTGACATCAGTGCACAGCTCCTAAGTAAGGCACAGGCTTGGGGAAGTGGGGGAGGAAGGAGACCACCTAAACTTGGCTGTAAGCATTGACTCCACAGCTGAGGGACATAAACTCTACAGGGGAAATGTCTAAATCAGGACAGCTGCTGAGGAAATCACAGCAAGCAGGGGAGAATCTGGAGCTTTGAAAGAAGTGTAAAGCTGACACCAAAGGATTCAATACCAGCAGACAGCTCAAACACACAGGACATTAAGGTTGTCAGTTCTTAGCGACACAGCTTGATGACAACATGGCCAGGCTAAGGACGTTGGTTTTGGCAACATTTTGTCAGTCAGTGGTGCTGCAAAAAGGGAAACTCCCATTCCTGGAAACAGGCTCAAGCTTCAGTGTGCAGGGCTGCATTAGGATTTTGGAAGAGCAAAACAGTTACACCCAGCATTTACCTGAACAGACATATTTAATCTCCCCAGGTTCCTGAAAAATCACATAAAGGAGAAGCCTTTAAGGAGATTTGCAGTTTATGATAAAGAAATATCTTACACTTCCCCCATCCAGTTCCCCTAGGTGCTTTAGATACCTTGGATCAGGCTGCTAGATCTACCAAATTCTAATCAGTGGACTGATTTTTCTAGGAAACAAATTCCCACTGGAGACAAAACTTCAGCAATCACAAACCTTTGGCTTTTGTTCCCATTGCTGGTGAGCTTCTCCAACAAAGCATTCCTCACCTAGTTCAGTGGAGGCAAAAATCCAGATGTGAATCTGTGTCTGCCACAGTGCAGGTACCTCCATCTCACAACACACCCAGTCACACCTGGGCACTGCTGCTCCCTGTGTCCCACAGCTGGAGCAGAACTTGCTTGCTTTGGCTTAACATTCTCTATTGGTTGCATTCCAGTTTCTTGCACGTCCTGAGCACACTACTCCACGGAAAAGATGTCATCAGCAGGTCTGAAAGCTGGGAAGAAAAATGCATACACAGCAGTCAAAGTAGATCCTGATGGGGATTACTGTACACCAGGTGCGTTTGAATTGGAGCGACTCTTCTGGAAAGGATGCCCGAAGTACACTCATGTCAATGAAGTCTGGCCCAACCTTTACATAGGAGATGAGTAAGTGTGTACATAGTACCTCTACATAGCAGATGAGTAACTGTGCCTAGTACATCTCTTCTACGCAGGAGATGACTAAGCTGTACCAACTACAGCTCACCCACTGAGCAGGGTGCTTCTTTCCTCCTACCCATTTGCCAGTGTTTAGCAGTGATGATGTGATTTGTTGAGCTACTGACAGACGCCAGGGTTCAACAGAGCATTCGGAGCCTGGCATGGCCCGTACAGATAGGAGCACGCTGTGTTGTTCAGGGCTGCTTGAAGAAGGCGCTGGATAAGCGCAGCAGGGTCTGCTGTTAAAGACTGAGTAACAGGAGCAGTTGTGGCACCAGTGTAGGCTGCAGAGATTGAAGGTAGCCATGACCTGTTTTTACATGTCTCATTTCAAGGAGTGATTTGTCATTTATCTCTGAGTGAAAGTCCTGCCACAGCTATACTGACAGATAAGCATGGCCTAGATGTGCTTGACCACAGGTTAGGTTGGTTTAAGCCTAAAATGTAGTTCTTGAAAAGTGACTGAAAAGACAGCTCAACCTGCAGCGGTATTTCTGCATTTCCAATCCTGTGTTGGTGTAGATGGAATAATATGCATTTCCAAATTACTCAAGAGATTAATACAAACAGAACAGGAAGGCAAAGCTGCAGAGATGTGTCTCAGATCAGACCAAGTATGATTTGGAAAAAAAAAGCCAAACAAACCCACAAAGCAGACTCAGCTCTGCTAAGCACAGCACTAAGCTAGAAACAGACTATTCTGACAAGCAGAGATGAGTGCTGCAGCAGGAGAAATGCCATCAGAAAATGCCCCAATACAAACCCTGAGCAGAGCAAGAGAGCTTTTCTTACCCCTTAGGCATTATTGGTCCTCTTCCCATTTTCCTCTACAGCCTGCTCTAACATGACATTTCCTTTACATAATCATTGTAAGGCACAAACAGGAGCCCCACTGGCTCCAAAGTTCTCAGTAATTTTTTTAAAAGGTCCTAAAATTCATCTGTTGCCAGCTTATAAAAGAGGAAAGATATACAGCCCTGAAAGTTACAAGACTCCTAATATCATTGGCCAATTACTTCTGTGGCGCCAGAGGCAACAGAAAGACACGTAAGAGTTCTGGGCTTTAACCAAGAGAGTTCCCACTTTGAGAGACAGAAAAAAACCTAATCTATATATATTTTAAGCCATGGGAAGAGCTTGGCCAAATGACACAGGGACAAAGGAAAAGAGAGTTGAGTTGTCCTCTCCTCATCCTAACCTGCCCCTCTGAAGCTATTTCTCACTCAAGATTCAGTGTAAAGAACAGCCTATTCTGGCATTTATTTCCTGCTTCCTTGTTCAAAACCACCAGCAGAATTGTTCTGAATGAAGCCATTAGAATAATTTCTCTCTTATTTCTGTGGGGAAGCTACAACTCTGCCCTCTGATCAAAGGGATCTAATGAGACAACAGGTCTTTGGACAGTCAGTCTCTTAAGCCCAGGACACCAGCCACTAATCCTTTTGTGTAATTATTCCTATAGCAGTGGCTTGTTACACCTTGTATTTAATAAATGCTAGGACTCTGAATACAATACACACCTGTACACTGCACAAACTAACCAGAGGAACAGAAAATCAGGCTTCTTGAGAGGTATTACAACCACTTACACTCGGCAGATTTTATTTCTGCAGGGGATGGGTCTTAAGTCAGGAGGAAAAGCAATGGTGCTTCAAGGGGAAACCAAGTACCCCACATGACTGGGACGAAAGAACGAGAAAGCCAAGGGAGAAAAAGAAGTGGGGAGCAGGTGGGGGGTGAACAGAAGTGAAACTTCATGAAAAAATGAGGCTCCCTGCAAGGGAATTGTTGTCAGCTGGATAATGGCAAACTTGACATCCAGTAGCAGAAGTAGAAGATGAGAACTGGTCTGCAGCTTTCATTACCAGAACTAAAATTTGAAGCGGGCAAAGTCCAGGGACCTCTATATCTTTCCTTTTCCTTTTTTCTTTTCCTCACATCTTACTCCTGACCAACCGCTTCCCCATGCAGTGTGGCAGGGTTTTTTCTATTGTTTAATATCTTGCTATAGCACTGGCCGCCAAAAAGCTGCCACGGAGACATGAACAGATGTTAGGTGTATTTGCATCCTTAGCCATGCTAAATTAAGGTTGATTTTGAGTTTAGTGGAGCTCATCAACAAAATCAAGTGAACTCACACATGCAGAGTTTATCTTCAGAGCCTTCACATCTGTGCTTCATTCCTGTCTCCTGCATTTGCAAGGTTAACAGGACTTGTGACTGCTTATGGAAATGCTAATTAATTACCCTGACTAGTAACCGCATCTTCCTTCTAATGCAATACAGGCTATCAAGGAGCCCTGTGAGGCCACTCAATCCTTTTGTTACAAGGCTTTGCTGCAGATGTTGCCCAGAGGCAATGAAATCTCCATGAGCCTGTCAGGCCCAGAATAATCAAAGCCTCAAAATATAACACGCTGTTCAGCTCCGATTGAAATTTTCCTCCAGCAAGTTCCAAGGACTTTTAAAGACCAGACACTGGAACTTGTGGGAGACAGCACAGTGATAGGACTAAAACATACTTTGCCAAGATTTTGATTCATCTGCTACCAGGATTGCTTGCATGTATTCTCCTCACATCCAGACGCCTTCCAAAGGGATAGAAAGCAGGTCTGCCTTGCTCCTTGCACTGCATGGCCAGTTCCACTGGCTAATCTCAAGCCTGCTTGGCTGACCACAATCAGATGGAAAACCTCTGCCAGTTATGCAGCTTGTAGTTTCTTCTTGCAGCTCTTCAATGGTTGCATTATTACCTGAGATGATGTCCATGGTTCCACATTTCTGAATTTCAAGGTATATTTTAGCTGAGTACCAAAAGCCTCCCAAGATTTAATTTTCCTCTTAACCATCTTCTAGCTCTCATTAGGATGTAAGGCCTGATCACAATTTCAGGTCTTTCTGTGTTCCCAAACTAGTCCCAGACGAAAAATAAGTCTTCTGGATTCTAATTCCTTATAGGTTAAATATGAAAAAAATATTTTTCTAGATACTCAGCTGTACTGAGCTTGAACTTCAAGAAAGTTATGGTCCATGTTTGTCCCAGCAGAGCCCCAGGGCTTATAGTCTTGAGAACCAACACAGGTAAGGTTAACAAGACACATGAGTAACTCAGATCCACAGATTGATGTGTATGATAATTAAATACATAAGTAATCTTTAAATATATGCCTAACTAAAAGTAATTCTCTCCTCTTCCCTTTTTCCAGAAAAACAACACAGTATGGCTTTTTCCAAGTGACTAAGTAGAAAGACAATTTATACTGATCTAGAAGAAAACAGATGGGACTTGCTCAGGGTAGCAAATCGTTATCTCCCGCTGTTCAGCACTATGAACTCCTAGGATCTACACCAGTATTAATCATACAACAGGAGTGCGTGCAGATTCAGATTAGAACACTCTTGAGGATGCAGTTTCAACTCTGCTAGTATGAGAATCTGCCAGTTGTAACAGCAGTTTAATAATCCAGAAAATCAGATCTGTAACACCAGACCATAAACCTCCTGAAGTAGCAACAGTTTCCAAGACAAGTAACATTTCCCCACGCAACATCATCTCTGTCTATAGGTGATTTCTAACACTTGGTGAGTGACTGAAGTCAAGACCAAAACTGACTACAACACATGCAATTGATGCCTTTGCTGTATAGAAAGCAGAAGCACTTCCTGCATCTAGGTTGTATCACTTACAAAAAAAAAATCCACCATTTTGGGCTAGAGGAAAATGGACCACTAACTCTTTTTCTACCAGATATTACGAAGATCCTCTTCAGCATTTTCAGTGGTACCTAAAGATTCTTCTAATTCACACTGAACAGGAGGTATCCACAGAAATGGAGCAACACCTCAGAAGGAAAAGGGGATACAGTGCTACACTATCTCTAGATTCCCTCAGTGCTGGAGTTACCAAAAGAAATTGGGTCAGTATTATTGGAAATTCTCAACATCTCTCCTCGGGAGGGAGAACTGCCAGATTTTCTTAAGAAAGTGTCAGTATTGCCTATATTCAGGAAGCTTCTTTCTGACACTGACCATCTGGTAAATTATCATCCCACACCGAGATTTCCTTCAGCATTTAACAAAGTGGAAAAGTTTGAGAGACTGTTCCTCTTCTAGTAACATGTTGCCTCAGATTTCCTTGTGTTTTGTCAATCTGGGTCATGTCAATCTGCGGCTTTAATAGTCTATACTGAAACATGTTTGCATTGCTCAACCTTCGCATGAAGCAGAAGACCAGGCTGTATTTAAGAGCGTTCCAGTCTCCTGGTTAACCAGTACCAGCTATAAGGTGCTGACTTACCTGTGGAGGGAGCTGCTCTGCTCACACCCTGATGAGGCATTTCAGAGCACTACTTCCCTTCCTTTAAATGCACTTGTGTTTTCATCATCTTCTCTTTATTAGCTGCTTTTAATATACTTAATATTTGATGTAGAGATGCAGCCTACAGTACCTGCAAGTTGGTTTTACCTTCTCTTCCAACTCCATCGGTTTGGGCATCTTCCTGATGAAAGCAACTGGGACTAAAGCTTGTTATGACAATATTTTTTGAAGAGAGAGAGAAGGGACTTGGTACACTGGAGAAAGCAACTTGAAAAGAAGATTTTCCTTTCACATTATAACTACTTACATTGTTGCTTCCAGAAGAAGCCAGAGTTTGCCACAGCACTTGCTTTTAATCTTACAAATCTTAGCTTTAAAACTGATGGCAGGCACAGTTAGAGCCCTCTACTTGCCCTTGCACAACCCAAGAGATGTAAACAGTCTTTTGGGAACCATCTGAAAATGGATGATGTTTTTGTTTAGGTCACTCTTCCCTCTTGGTGACAGACTGTTATTATCAATATAACCCTATGTGAAAGTGATTTTATATCAGATTTTCACCATTTAGGTGGCATTCCCATATCAAAGTACTCCCCTTTGCCTCAGAACTTTAAAAACATGTTTATGAGTCCATCTGTCCTACAGTAAATGCAGGGTCTGAATCAGCAAAGCAGTGAGCTTTTGCTTAACATGCTTTGCTATAGAGAGAAGGACTTCTGGGTATGCTTAACTTCTAGCATATGTTTATGTGCTCTGAATTGAAGAGCTGATGAGTTTTTACATGGGACCAATCTACCCAGTTCATCTCTTCCTGAACTGAATTATACTGAAATTTTCACTGTTATCTCCCAGGGCCACACTTCACCTTCTCTGCACGGGAACACATTCAAGGCAGACACTGGAGACCACAGTTTCACCGCACTGTGTAAAAGGAAATCAAGTGCTAATAGCACAGATGGTGGAGATATACAAAATGAAAACAATTGCAAGAGTAGTCAAATGCTTATGGCTTCACCTACACTGGCAATTGCAGCAAACTCTTCTTCACAATGGCTACTTAAAATTCAACCTTATCACAAAAATGGAAATATTAATTGGAATTTATTAGGAAACAGCAGCATCCAAAGAAGGAAGAAGAGGAATATTGTTAGCTTGACTATTAAACTCTGGTAGCGAGCCAATTGCAAGGGAAAAAAATCTGTGCCATTTCTAGCTGAAAGCAAATTAGTTATAAATCCTCCAATAAGGTATATGATTCAATGCCCCTGAATGATCCTATGCTATTAGTCACTTCAACCAATCGGATATCTGCAGATATTTATGCTTGATTTGTTCCTTCCTTTCATCTAAAATACTGATACCTCAGTCATAGTAAAAACTGCAATGAAGGCCAAAAGCATTCCCCCTTGGAACATAAACAGGAGTAACATGCATGATAAAACACACCAAAAAAAAAATAGGCCTTGAGTTAAGTAAACAGATAATGAGGGATGCTTCCACAACAGCATCTACAGTACAGATTCAGTTGAGGTTGGAAAGCAAACCAGTCATTCACACAAAGACGGAGTTCACTGACGGCTAAAGCCAGTCCAAGTAAACACGTCAAAGGGCACAGTAACATTTCCATTTACAAGCGTATGGGCCTCCCTATATGAGGGCTTAACAGCCTATTTCTTACTCTGTCAACTGGCAATCAATGCGCTGCAGACCCAGCATGACCTCAAGTTTAACTGCCTGTATTATGGCAGTGTCAGCATCTCAGCACAGGCCATCCCTGCCCAACAGTATTTATGATCAATGTGCAAGGAAAAAAAGACAGCTGATGGGAGTGACAAAGCAGACAGACCCAGGTCAGTATGACCAGTGGTGGTCCAACAGGACTGTCTGCCTAGCTTTTGGGGGAAAGTCTTACAATAAAAAAAATAGGAAATTTTTTAAAAGAACAGTAGAGGTATCTTTTATGAAAACGTAATTATCAAGTACAAGATGGGGGGGATAGAGAGAAAGGAGAAAGGACATCCTTACTAATCTCCATATCAAGTTTGAAACCAAGCACTCTTGCTCTTGAGTGTCACTTCAGCTTTCTTCAAAAGATACAGATTCTAAAGCCCAAGGCAGGCACCTCTAGCAGGCCAGCGAGCCCCATTTTCTATTGCACAGGAACTGTTTCCTCAGATCTCTACACAACATTATGTATTAGAAATCTTAGAAAAAGCTCTGCACAGAGACTATTGTCCAGGGTATCTGCTGGAAGAAAGGTACCTGACATCCTCTTTACAAATTACACACAAAAGCTCAGCCTGCAGATGCACAAGCCAGATATCCACGAGACCTACACCGACTGTGTTTCATTTAGCCAGGGCAAATGCATTAGGACTTGGTTCAACTACAAAGTCCTACCACACCTATACACAGCAGAGTTTGAGTATCTGTTCCAGTGAAAATGTGGAGATCTTAACAGATTCAACTGCTCAACACTGAGGGTTTGTTTTCTGGTAGTTTACTAGATTAGCAACATCAGCAGTAGAAAATGTGCGTCAATATTATAAAGAAAATCATTATATTGGGCAAGGATACACTTAGTCCAGAAGGATATTGCTGAATCAGTGCATATAACACATATACTTAAAAGCAGGTAACATTTTAAATATCAGCCTATTCCAAGCATTGAGGAAGAGAGTTCAAATTCTTCAGTGCCAAAATCAGTGAAGTAAATAACCCTGAAGTATCTCCTTGGTGCACGTGTAATTTACTTCAAAAATAAGATATTTAGCAGAACATGATTTAGGTACATCTGAGCATTTACAATGGGATTTTTGCAACAGCATTCAAGGTTGATCCACTGCTGCTTCTCATTCCCTTTTCAGCCCAAGCCATGGGAAACAGTGAACTATCCAAGTAAAAATGTGCATATTCCCAAATTCCAACAAGCTAAGAGCCAGACAATGCTAATGCAAATTCTGATGCAAAGTTAACACCTAACTGCCTCAGCTTTAATTGTTTAAATAAAAAAGAGAAGGATTAATTCCATTCTGGTGCCCAAATTCACAGTGTGCAGCTACAGGCAAAACTGAGAAGTGAAGGGGGAAGTTCCCTGGAGTTTGGTCAGACTGAGCCGACTGCTTATGCAGTCAGTGAAATACATATCCCTTCTTTCTGAATACCTATTGAAACACTGGGGCCACTCAACACTTGAAAAATGAAATCCTAAGACACAGAACAACTGTGTAAGTGCAACTGTCAGAAACAAATGCATTAGATGCACCCACTGTGTCTAAAGGCAATCTCCTGAGAACCTAATCAAGGAAACAGGAAAATGTGATTTCAGATGAATGCAAGTGTCAAATGTTAACGATTGCTGTGTGACCTATTGTTTGATATTGTCCTTTCTTGGAACAACTTCATAATTTAATTCAAATGCTATTTATTAGCCTGAGCAGTGCTTGCAGAATTCAGTTTGGTAATACCTACAGTCCCTCAAAAACCTTGCTTTTCCCACCGATCCTAACTACACTGCAATCCTACTTACTATTCTGCATGTAGTTCTCCACTTGCAGATGTTTCAGTTGAGCACAGATCTCTGACCTGAAAACATCAGCCTTTCATGATTTGTTGGATACATGCTTTGGGCCAAGTCTGGTGAACAGAATACATTTTCTTTACATCAGGGAGGCAAAACAAGACTTAATACGAAAGCAGAATCTGTAGTTCACCTCAAGCCCATTGAAGCCAAGAGAAGTAGTTATTCACTGCACCCTTACTCTTTAGCCAGGACATTTAATATGTTTTTAAGTACCGGCCACCCTTATAGTCCAGAACTAAAGTGCCTTTGCTTTATGTGTATAGAGCATATGCACCTGAAGAGAAACCCCTAACAGGAGGGAGAAAAACGAAAGTCTGTCTAGGTCAATCACTGCAACAAAGGGAAGGAATAAGCATTATTTAACCTGAGGTGAATTTGGCAAATCACAGCATTAGCAGCAAGACGCTGCTGCTTCTCTGTCCTCTAGAGACTACTGAGCTTAGGCAGACATCACCACACTGACCGGAGTTTTTCTTTCTTTTTAAATCATCACATAGGGGACTTAAGACTTTATTTCATACCAAAAGCGCCAGTAGGCTCAAGACATTATCATTCCTGACCAGAAAGGAATTTCTGCAGGGAGAAAGGCCTACTCAGAGCAGCCTATTATCAGGAGCTTAATTTAAATCAGAAAGAGCACCTAAGACCTTCAGTGCCCATATATCGGTTAAATGCTCTAATCACTAGGTTCTTGACTGCCCAAAGGGGGATTTCGACTCTGACAAAGGCTGGGAAGGTGGAGTCAACTTCAAACCATTCTGAGCTGTCACCACTAGAATTACGAAACGCAACAGGTAGCTCACCACACCATCCCGTGTGGCAGCAGCTGTAGTTACACATTGAAATGCTCAGGAAACATTCATGGAGAGAGGTACTTCTGGTTGGAAAAAGCTGTTTCATATCATGCACTAATTCATATATGGCAGCAGTAGTAATGTGAAAATATATTAACAGATTAAAGCCTATGGAATTTTTGTAAAAGGTTTAGTAGCTTTTCTAAGTACTAATGAAACATGACAGTTTTTCCAGAACAAAACATTCCAAAACTTACAGCTTTCTGTAAGAGACCCAAAAAAGTTTTACATACTTGTCCACAAACTGCAATTTTTGAGGCATTTCAGGCTGCTGGAAAGCACTTACAGTGGGTATGGGGCACACAAAAATCTATTATTTCCTCTCCTGACTTCCCTTGTCCAAGGGAAGAGAGGACAAGAATAAATTAGAATTTCAGCTTTCACTGAAGCCTAACATTCAATTCCACTCCATATCTAGTCTTTTTTGCTTTAGACCTCTGCTTTAACTAAATGTGACAGTAAAAGGAAACCTGACAGGGAGCTGTGACCACAGATGGCTGATTTTTTAAATTATTTTTATTTTTTAAAATATAAATGGAGAAAAAACTTGGCAACTTCTTCTAGGGATGAAAAGCTTCTTTTTGAATCCCAGATGATTCTACTACTCACATATCACTGACTCTTTTATTAGTTCTGCAATATCAATTGATGAGACAGAAAGGGAAAGCAGCATTCATGGGTCCTATTTCAAGTTCTGCCACTGATTTACTTTTATGACTTTACATAGTTCATTCTATTTCTTTCCGTATCTCAAGTTTCTTCTTGTACAAGAGGGACAGAAGCCAGTATTGCCAAAATTAGAAAGGTGCCAGCAAAAGAAATTCATTTCTAAGGTGCTCTAAGGACCTGGGAGACATAGTCACAAACTCCAGAAGCATCACTCACTTTGAATGACAGTATGTTAAGATCTTCACATGGTAAAAGATGCATTTTTTGAAGCATTTTCAGTTTCATTAACATTTAGAACATACCAAATCAGATTTTTTTTTTGCTTGCTGGGTAGGAAGCTTCCTCACTTACATGACAGCTCTTGTTTCAACAGGAAAACTGCATTAGATCGCTACAGCCTTGAGAAGGCAGGCTTCACCCACATCCTCAATGCAGCCCATGGTCAGCGGAACGTGGACACAGGACCAGAATATTATCACGACATGACTGTGGAGTACCATGGAGTGGAAGCAGATGATCTCCCCACTTTCAACCTCAGCCAGTTCTTTTATTCAGCTTCTAAATTCATTGATAATGCGCTTCAGGATGAAAGAAGTAAGGAGGGTGCTGAAAATGGTTAAAAATAGTACTATTTACTCCATCTGATTATAAGCATAGTTCCACAGCATTTAACCTTGGGAGAATAAAACAAGCCAAACACATTTTAACAGATAGACCCAGGAGCAGGGAACTTGTTTTACAAGTAGGTAGTGATGTAACTAGGACCTTTCTCACTGCAGAGCTAGTGTCAGCTAAAGAGCCCCTTACCAAGCACTTTGTTATCAAAGTCCACATCACAGCTTGCATTAAGGTCTTCCTGTCTGACAGAGGTTTTTTGTTGTTTTTATGCTTTCATAAACACATCAGAGACAATCACACATTGCATAAGTTCCATTAATTAGCTGTCTTTTCCTCAGATTAGTCCCTATTAGGAAAGGTTTAATGAATACCAGTTGCACAGTGGTGGCAGTGGGACATGAGCGCTCTGCAGAGATCCCAGGCTGTCACTCCGCAGCTTCGTGCTCGGCAGCGTTAGATTCACTCTACAAATATAAAAACCACCTTCCCACCTGGCCATCAGATCTACCCCGAGCTATAACAGATTTCTCTCTCTGCCATCTTCCAAGCAGCAGGGGACCAAAACAACTCAGACAGCAGAGATTCAGAAACATTTCATTAAAGCCTCTGTAATTTCTCAGCTTGATTACTACAATTTATTATATGCTGACCTCCAGCAGTGCTCTATCATAAAGCTTTACACTGATGTGAAGTGCTACAGCCTAGGCCTCACACTGGCTTTCAATATTACTCCTACTCCTTTCCCCTACATGCTTTTTTTTTTTTATAAATCCCTACAGGATATTTTACCAGAAACCAGCTGAGAAACTTAAGACCTTCTTGCTGACCTACAAAGACCTTAATATCAGAGGGTCACGTACCAAGTTTCTAGCCTCATGTCAGCTTCTGTTCTTAGCTGTTTAGCTCAGCTGTAGCCAGCTACTACCTGGCTTGCCCCCAATAGCCAGCCAGGTCTTTAAAAATTTACTCTTTCAGCAAGTACAGTCTACAGCAACAGTCCCTTTTCTCTTGTTCAGAAGAAAGTCTTGAAAGCAGTTCAGTTTTAAAAATCAAAGTCCTAATAGCAGAAGAAACTGCTTCAGGAGCTCACTTGCTTGTGAAGAAAGGTACCTGGCATTTCAAAAACCTATGTCTGAAGCACTGCCTTTGGGAAGGAGTAGAAAACTAACACACACCTGTGTCTAGCCATGGCTGGAGGCCAGAGGTCAGTATCAGACTGGAGCAGCTGAAATAAGAAATGCAGACTTCCTCACTCTCCTGTTCCTGTAACACCTTTCTCTGCTGCAGAGAGGAAAAGAAACAAGCATAACAGAAGCAGCAACGGCTAGAAAAAACTTGCATCCCAATAAATACTGAGGAAGGGAAGGACAGCAGGGAGGGAGTATCATCATTAATGTTTCAAAACCACAACAAAGTCCAGGAAGTTTTCAGACAGTACAAGCACCAGTCCAGCACTGAAACAAGACCAAATCAAAGAGTGACTGAATGAAGTTCTACAAAACAAAACCAAAAAAATCTGCAATTAAATAGATACTACCAATTGCAATAATTTCTGTAGCTATGCACTGCCTGCCACATCCATGTTTTTTAAACAAGGTAGCTAGGATCTTTTCTGGTGGTGATGAATAAAGAATTACCATAGCACTCATGAAGACAAAGAGCAAGCTCTGAACTTTCTCAAGAGGAAAAGTACACTAAATGTGTATCTCCTATCTCAGCCAAAGATATGCACAAAGGCACGTATTCATGGCCCAGAGATTGAGGTTGAACGCATGACAATAGCTTTCCAATATATATTTACAGAACAACAGGACATTCCGGAAGTTAAGACTAAAGAGTAGACTGATGTCTCTTACACTTACAGGAGAAAACACTAGAGGCAAGGAATTAGTGCTCTCTTCCACCAAAATAAATGTTTTATTTGTGAATGCACTAGTGCAGAAAGGTGCTACCTATTTCAAGTGTCTAATGAAAGGACTATTTGCATGTATCTTCCTGACTGACAAATAGCATCCAGATTCCTAAATAGGACTTTATAGTAACAAAGTACCTATCTCCAGTGGGACATGGGACTTCAGTACATGGTGCTAAATACTTCTGATCAGTAACATCATTACTCTCATTTGCTACTTTGCATTAAAATTGATCATATGCAAAGAGAGGGAAAGGGGGGGGGGAATTAATTCAACTTCTGTGACCAGAATGAATGTATTTATGAATTTGCTTTGGTTGTATCACATTGTTTGGGGTGCGACCTTCAGCCAGCCAAGCAATCAAATCCATTGGTGTCTCCATACAATGCCTTTTGCTGGGAAGCTGTGCAATAGTCAGTGTTGTTGAAACAAGTTGTCAGACAAATGAAGAAGCCTCTCTTTCTGCAACAGGCCAGAAAGCTTGGCAGCTTTGATGCTGTCAAAACACAGTCCTAATGCAGTGATTCTGACTTAAGCTTCAAAATCTTTGTGATAGTGGAGAAACTCCCTGATCAGAGTAGTATTTGCAGACTTTAAGCATGGGCTGATGGACTCAAGAACAGTGAACAGCTCAGTTACAAGAGTTAAGTTATATAGGCAAACTTGAAGTGCTCACAATTATGCACGTTATTATTCAGCTGTGCATAAAGATTTCCCCAAACATGCAATTCAGACCATAGGACAGCTTAAAATTTATACCAATGATGCCCAATTAACCTGAAAGGAAGACATTAACTTAAGAGGTTTTTAAGTTCCTTTCTGTGCTACAGATGTAGTACTCATTCCCTTGCTGTGTTAGTTCACCAGAACGTAAAGTGGAGGGGAATAACATCTTCTTTTCTTGTGAAGGCGTCATGGGAAAAAATACACTAAAGACTGAGATGATAAAAAATGTGAGATGAGGCATACGAGGCAGATTGAAAGACCCAAGGCATTGGACCAAAGACACCTCAACATTCATCACTCCACCTGACTCTGGAAAAGGAGTGCTGCATCTAGACAGGTTTTCAAGAAACACAAGCCCAAGTCAAGTGACCGCAGTCAATGACCATAAGTGACCTGTCACCGCTCAGCACACCTTTGGCTCTATGCACCAATATTTCACATTCAGCCACACCTTGAAGGATATAAGTGGTCGAGTCCCTCTTGGGTAAAGGTGGTTCAGAATGGTCCTGATGTCAGAACTGAAGAGACTACAAAATAGTACAGAAGGGATATGGTCCTGCATTTTGCTGCAACAGGCAGTCAGATCGTGAATATTCACAGACATGAGAGGACAGACTTCCATCTTCCTCCAACCAGGAGGCATTTCAGAAAATTGTATGACCATTTTTTTTGCCTTTGTTAACACAATATTAAACTGTACATTTTCTCCTAGATCCCTTGCATTTGCCACCCCCACAAAGCAAAGCCTTCCCTGACCTATCGTAATTTTATCACCTCAACAGCAACCCATTTACAAGGTGGGAAGCTTTAGAGAGAAGCATGAAGGGCTGAACAAATGAGAGTTTCCATCCCTTTCAAATATTTGCAGTAATAATAGAAGGGATTATAATTTTCCAGGAGAGGAAGAAGCACTTTTAGTTATCATACAGACTGGAATTCTGCCAAGATGCCTCTAAGACTATCTGCTGGGATTAGGATGCAGACTGTAACCATTAATCCTCTCGTGTTGGCAGTTCCTGATGCATCCATTACACAGCAACGCTACTTGTGCCAAGACACCCTCTTGTGCCTGGAAGCAAAGGAGTTAATCAGCAGGAGTCATGCCTTTGCATCCAACACTTCTCAGCAGGCATAGCTAACAGAGATAAACTATTATTGGCCCCGATCGGATTTTTTTCTATCCTGTGGCAATTCAGCTTAGCAGAGTGTTAAGAGAGAGTGCTCCAAATCTACTTCCTTCAGCAGTTCAACCCTTTGTGAGACCCCCTCAAGGCCTCTGAATCATTTTTGGAAATCTTTTGAAGTGTTTCAAAACCTGGCAATCAGACAGGAACCCACTTACAGTTCTCTTCCTTCACGTCCCCCAGACACAGCAGATAGGGAAGGTTCCACTTTGACTGACATCCTTGCTGGTACCTGAGGCCAAGGACTTTCTGCCTCTGGACGTCCAAGGTTTAACCAAGCAACATCACAAAGCTAAATCTTGAGGCACATTTATTCAGAGATGACAACTATTAGCAGAGCCTCTGCATTCACAGTATACAAGACAGGCCACTACTGCAAGATGATTCATAGAACAGAGAGGTGGTGGTGGTATGTTACTTTCACTCAACATCACAGGGTAAGGGTACTACCCAGAGATTTCTAAAGCAGCTTTTCTGCAGTTTAAGAGGTGGGTTTCTTTCCATCTCCCTGGTTACACCCTCATCAACTTCTACGGCCTTTGTTATCCTCTGCCCTCAAAAATATCACTGAGCCTTAAAAAATCCATATTTTACTAATAACTACCTACTCACTTTTGGGCTTCAAGTGATGCAATCTACATCCTGAAGGACATTACTGTCAGAACAACAAACAATCAAATGCATTTAACTTTTGTGTCTAGCTGGTAGAACTGGTAAAGGCACCTCGGCGCATATCATTTATCCCCATGTAAGGATGGTTCAACAGCGCACTGGACCCTCCTGCACCCTTGTGCTTTGCTCATTATGCCCAAACGCAGAATTACGTACACACTGCTTATGAGGCATGCAAGGTGAGGCTGCAGTGGGGCTTGCTACGGTACTTAATGCAAAGCTGCAGCCACAAGGGCTTCTCTGCAACCTTTGTTCACAAATAAATTCAAAGATACCTGGTTTAGGATTAAATGGGTAATCTCCAACGTAGACGGTGTTCAGTTACTATAGTAAGATTTACAGCCTCAGTTTTCTCACCTGTAAAGAGACGTGCCTTACCAAAGTGCCGGTAAGAGTAGACAAACCATGAAACACAGCAAAGGCACTACAGAAACAGTCACTGTCAGAAAAAGACCTTACCCAGTACCATCTCTGCATCATCTCTTTGTTTCCACAGACAAAGTTCTGGTTCACTGTGCTATGGGTCGCAGCCGGTCAGCCACACTGGTCTTGGCTTACCTGATGATTTACAAGAACATGACAGTGGTGGATGCCATTGAACAAGTATCAAGACACCGATGCATCCTGCCAAACCGAGGCTTCTTGAAGCAGCTGAGAGAACTGGACATAGCGTTGGCACTGCAGAGGAGGAACACCAAAAACAGCTTACCATCTGATGACGACGAGAACAGCACCACAATCTAGTACTGTTCCTGGCAGGGTCGTGCTACTGGAAAAAGATTCCATAAAAGGAGGGAAGGGGAAGGTGCAGTTAATTACAGTCATAAGCACCATTTGTTATTTGGAAGGAAACACAAAGGTATTTCAAATGCTGTCAAGATGAGAAAGAAGGGAAACCAAATTTAAAACCTATCTTCTTAGACTGTTTCAGCCTTAACAGAATTGTGACATCAACAAGTAAGTTTTACCCTCCGTAAAAAAACCTTTTACAGCACAAATCCAGGAACAACTTAAAGAAATCCCTCTTCTAGCCTAGAACCCCCAAAATCCTGATCTTAAGCCAAGCAAATAGCCTTTAAAAGAGTGGAGCTAGGCATTCCAGAAGAAATTTTGCAGCAAAATACCAAGAAGGTAGCAGCACAGCACCTTGAGCCAGACAAACCTGCCTTTCAGACACATGGCCCAGTCTTTCATTTACCCTGATGGAGAGAGCTGAACTTTCTCACCTCTATGGAGCAGCGTGTTTCTTAACATTAGCCTTACGGACAGGAATTCTGTACCAAAATGACATACTAAACCACAACAAATATTTATCAGGATCTCCCTCAGTCAAGTTACAGGGTTTTCTGGGGTCTGCAGATGGGCGTCTTTTGCAGTTTGACACTTGTGCAGATACACAGGAAAAATGTCAGTTCTGTGAGGCTCAGCTGCTCTTGGTGAAGGACTAACAAAACTTTCAACCAGCAGCCACCCACCTACTGATAAAAAGCAAAACACTGGAACTCTTGAGTGGTTCACACTCATTTTGTCCTGCATAGCAGATTAGGAAATTGGCACATGACAACACTCACATAGCAATAGGACACGATTCCAAGCTACTCAAACTAGGAGCTGCTATTCTTGCATGGAGATTAAAACCAGCACAAAACATTTATCAAGAGATAAATCAACAGAACCCTGTATTCCAGTGTTTCTACACATAATACTTGAAGGCCTTAAACGTGGCATAATTAAGCTTATTTATTCTTATTTAGTAGATGGGTAAAAAATTACAAAGAACCTAAATCACTCAGCTAAACTTAAAATAAAGCCAAAACTGTAATCCCACCTTACATCTTGTTACAAACTCCCTTCTTACTCCACAAAGCTCAAAACAACTTTTGACGAATGCATACCCCAGAGCTTCACTATGGAAGAGCTGACCCACATTACTATACAGGTCATAAACAATGTGGAAAACACATAGTTGTAATACAGAGAAGTATTAAAAGTAAAGAGAAGAGGAAGAAAACCAGAGTCATAGGCCTTTACTACACTGCTCAGGTTGCTTGCTCCTATAGGTGTCAGTCTCTATAGAACAGGCTGTAGTAGGCTCACCCTCAGCACTACAGATAATTTGCCAGGGCCATTCTTTCTATTTACCACATTGTATATAAATGGACTTTGTTTCCATCAACTAGCCTGTCTGATGGGACAAATTAAACAGCTTATAAAACTAAAACACATAGACAGTGATCTAACCCAAAAGTTTTGTACATTTTGGAAGGCCTCTGTTTCTGCTTATATCACACAGCTTCTTAAAATGTTAACCAAACAGTGGCAGTATTTTGTTCACTGCTAGGAGATCAGGTAGCCAGAGCGTGACAACTCTTATTATTCCTGTTTTTGCTAAAGGGCGAGAGTGCATCCTTTCAGGAGTACTGTGATTTAGCAGCTTCCAGATGATGTAGGTGCTGTTCCAAAAACAAGCATCTTACCTAGAAACAGGTCTTGCCTGAAGCACTCTGGTGGTACAGCTATGCTGATCAAGTGATTCTGAAGTAAACATCCTTCTCATTTACTTCCCAGCTTTTTTTCCCCTATGAGTCTCCCAGAATCAATGAGACTAAATCAGAAAAAGTGAAAGTTCTGGAACAAATAGCTTCCACAAGGTAGGCAACCCATGCAAGATGCTAACTAGCTAACTAAAGTGTTAGCAGCATTGACTTCACCCACAAGCCAGGTCTGCAAGCAGTGTACATGCAGAATGAGACAAGTTTATTTCCTTCTTGCAAATCACTAGTGGTATGAAGTACCCTATTTGTCAACCAAAGACTAAGAGTGCCTGAGCAAGGAAACGTCCCGCTTTTCACAAGCATCATTGATTGTAACTCTGTGAGGAATTCTTCTGAGATTCTGAAAGAGCGAACTAATTCTCAGCTGGGATAGCACTAGAGCACAGTCAAAACTGACACTGCAACGGGCACATAATACATAGGACAGGTAGATCTGTCATGGACAAGAGCCTTATTTGGAAACAGAAGTTTAGCACAGTAATGCCATTCACAGCTGAACAGTCACTACAGGAAAAGATGGACAACAGCCATTTGCCCTTCTGAAACGAACTCAATTCTGAAAAAACAAACCAGTATCAGAAACTTGCCTGTTGTGCACACACAGTACATAGTTTTCCACCCAAGTTTTAATACAGGTATTGCAAATACAGGATTTTAGCAATATGGTGGAGTCAGGATGCTATGTTTCAGGTTAGCACGTACTGGAATGGCAGGAAGATCTGACTTGTCTGTATGTTACAAGCTTGGAAACCTGAAACTAAACTGCAGTGGATAAGGACCCAGGTGCCTTTTTCATTCACTGTAAAAACATACAAATAAAAAATCACAAAGCATAGTGCTCCTTTGACAAGCAATTATTCAAAGATACAAGGTCCGAGTTATACACGCTTGAAGGCTGCACGTTAACTGTGTTGAGTTCGCCTTTCCTTTACCTAAGCATAAAAAAAAAGATGACAATGACTTTGTGAAGACAAACACACACAGTATAGTTTAGGTACTATGAATACTCTATGCCTTCAAAAAGCAAATTTGACAGTGTACCTGCATGATCTCTGTTGTCCTGTGCTCTCCTCATCAACCATTCTGAACTGCTAGAACAGAAGTTACTCCAAATTACCATTTGACCAGCAATTTCAGCGCCCATTCAGATCCACTATTTCAGACTGCTGCCCCATCATATTAAAACTGAACAGGCAGATCTGTAGTATCAATCTCTTGATTTGGCAACACCACACACTTTAAGAGTTTTATTTAAAGAAATACACATTTCTCTGACTTTAGAGCATAGAAAATACCACCTATAAAGCTGCTTTATATACTGGAACAGGGACATACAGAGTTTTCAGTCAAGATGACCAATCCTTTCACCTTAGCAACCTTCCTGCAGTGTCAGTGGACTAGAGGGGGCATTCAGTGGCAATATCCACATTAGAAACATCTTGAAAAGTTCTTACAAAGATTTTTTTTTCTGGTGCAGATTCATATGCACGCAATTTAAACTTGGTCCACTCACAAGCTCCACATACAGACAGCCTTCTTGGTTTTTACAGACCTCCTATTGCTAGATTAGAAGTGTTCACATATGTGTATGTGTTTGTGTGTGCACAAATACATGCATATACACAGAACTCAGAGGTTCAACACAAGATTTGCATCATCTTGTAACCCAGAAATAATGACAGAAGAAAAGATCACAATTCTATCATTAAGATACAGTCCAAGCATCATGTCTCCTACTATCATATATGCTTTTACATATGTATTAACACTTTGGATAGGAAAGACGTTTCATACATTAAATATTGACAACCTTGTAATGTATTAAATACATATTTATTCAATATTTTATTAAGATTATTAAAAAAAATAATCTTGGATACTCTTTATTTTCACAAGGTGTATGCAATTATGATGAGTAACCTACACTTAGGCTCTAATAGCCTAATCCAAACCCCATCAGCTTTAATGGGCTTTAGATCAAGCATGTGAGAGCACTGTAACAAACACTGTTTCAGGAGGTAATTCCCATGCAACATCAAACTATGACAAGACACAAGAGGCTAAAAATGGCTCATCATAATTTATTTTATGTTAAAATGTACAGCTTGGGGGAGGGGGTGTTGTTTTTTGCAGTTTTTATTTTTGTTTCTTGGGTATTTTTTGTGGTGGGGTTTTCTTTTTTGAAGTGACTGACTAAAAAGATAACAGATAAATACAAGAGTGTCACTGGGTCCTATTTTTACATGTATCAAGCCTCTTCTGTTCGGCCCTTACAGTCACTCTGTACAGGTACAAAGGCTACAAAAAAGGAAGCAATATAAACAGACACAAATAACTTTTGCCTTTTTACATGCGATCTGTAAGCTTAGTTTGAGCTATTCACACGCTACTGCTCTATTTATTCCCTTAAAAAATAACTCCAATATTTTATAAAGATAGAAAAATCTACAGATGGAATGAAAATGTAAAGTTAGAGGCATTTCCATAAAATAGCAACTTTACACCAAATTCACTATTTTGTTTTTTAAATCCTGCCAAGTATTTGGACATATATGAAAATGTTTCAAAACCTGACAAATAAACACTGCGATGTTTCAATCAACAAAAAAACATAACAGTATTTATAAAACAGAAAGCTGCCTTTTTTCCTACCCCAGACCCAAAGAAACTGGTCACAAAAATGGAAAAGAGTCTCAACTTTACACTAAACATACAGCAATAAAACCCTTTGAACTAACCAAAATGTGAATAGCTTTTGCAGCTTTTTTTATTATTTTTTACAAGTTTTATAATTAACAAAAATATAGTTCTGTTTCTTTTTTTTACCCCTCAAACTAGGGTAACCTAATCAAGGCAAAAAAATTAAGAAATGGCTTACTGTTAAGCACAACACTTGTACAGTACTACAAAATGCACTGTCACTAACAAAGACATTAGCGGCATGCGGAAGTGTCACCTTCAGAAACAAAATAATACAATAAAAGAACTGCTAAAAGGCATTTACATGTGGGGAAAGGAGACAGAAAAAGCTCACGATCCAGTACTGTCTGATAGTTTTGGAGTCTATTAATCCACATTTTTAATGGGAGCAGGCACATAAAATGGCTCTGAACCATCAGCTGCTGTGTAATTGCAGTTCGTAGAAAGAGTTCTTCCTTTCCAGAGAACTTCAAGCTCAATGAAATAAACAAAAAATGGAAAATCACCTAATTTCCCCCAAAGAAAAGAGAAGTTAAATCCCACAAAGTAAAAACAAAAAAAACCAACAAACAAACAACAAACCAAAAAAAACAAACAAAAAACAAAAAAAAACCAAAACAAGAAATAAAGAAAAAAGAAAAACTTGTATAAGGCTTTCTGCTGCATACAGCTTTTAAATGGTGCCAACAAATGTTTTTGCATTCACACCAATTGCTGGTTTTGAAATCGTACTCTCCAAAAGACATTTGTGCAGATCAATCCAATACGCCAGTTTGGTAGTCTGTCTCTCCAAAGGGCCTACCTTCTCATGTAGGATCCATTAAGAGACTGCTTAGACATGCCTGTATTCATGTACCCATGATGCCCTGGAGGAGTGTACATCATGTTACTGTGGGGTGCTGTCTGCATTGGTTGCTGTGCATATGGCTGAGTTCCCATCATCCCCATCTGCATCTGCATAGGGTACTGGGGCGTTTGATTCATATACCCATGGTTACCATGATATCCACTATTCATCATCGGCTGGGACATACTGTAACCGTTCATAGCATTAAGGGTGTTCATGTTCATGTTCACCGAATTAACATTATAAGCTGGGGCTGGCATCAAATTTACACTCATGTTCATACCACGCTGCATCGTTAAGGTCCGCGTAGGCCCTTGCATGGCCACAGTCTGTGAAGCACGCCCATAAATTTGTGGCTGATGGGCTGCAGCGGCAGGTGGCAGAGGCGTGGATTTGGTTCTTACAGAAACATGACCTTTGCTGGCCATCTGAGTCTGCAGTCTTTGGGTGTGGGATATTCCAATATTCGATGAAGTCATATTACGCTGCAAAAGGGGAGGTGGCAAATTCATGGGAGGAGGAGTTAGGTTGGGGGGAGGGGTCATGGTAGTCTGTGCTTGCGGTCCTCCAGGAACAGCATGTGGAGACTGAGAAAGCTGAACAAGCCCTGTATTACTTAAGGGGGTGGACAAAGAGGCACTGTTTGCATAGGAAGTTACAGCAGCTGAATGGCTGTAAGGCAAAGAATGATCCATAAGCGTGTTAGTTAACTGTTGCAGTTTGGCAAGGCTAAAGGTGGCAGATGGCTGTGAGTAATGCCCCGCTCCAAATTCACTCTGCCCCATTCTTTCATATAATCCAATGTTGGCATTGCCAGTCTCGGGGATTTCAGTTAACTGCATAGGTGGTGTAAAATTAGCGGCCATGCTGCACTGGGATAACTGTTGGTTGCTGCTTGGAGGCCTTTCAACAACACAACCTTGGGGAGATTTTACGTTACAAGTGGGAGGAGAATTGATGTTTGTTTGTTGCATCATACTACAGCTTCCATTAATGTTAGACATCTGCTGTGTCACTGCACAGCTACTCTGTGTTAGGTTACTAGATGTAAGGCTACTGTACGAGCAACTGTTCTGCGAAGAGTTGTTTCCACAGATACTGCTACCCATTGTAGAATCGTAACTGCTTGGGTTTTCATAGTTTTCTGTTGTGCTCTCAATGCTCCCTAAGTCACTAAACCCACTATCCACAACTTGTTGTGAATGATCAGAAACTGAGGGAACATCCATCATCGGGCTGGTCTCCATGTTCTGTAGAGATGGCACAGAAATGGCACTTTGATCTGGGCTGATCTGAGCGTAGCTGTTCTCTAAAGGAGCAACATTTGGACTACTAACAGAACGAACTGACTGGCTGGGATGAGAGTGCACAGATGAAACTGGACTACTGTGGTCAGACTGCTGACAGTCATCCAGTGTGGTCATTTGGGGACTTTGGTCATTATGAGCATAGTTTTGCAAACTTCTACAGGCCTCTTGAGTCTCTGCACAGTCCTGAAATGTATCTTCATGTTCACTTGCTTCTTGGGTTAGAGACTGTACTGCTTGAACCGTCTCTGAATCAATCTCCATGTTCTCAGTATTCTCTCCCTTGAAATCGGAATGTAATTCTTCACCAGTTTTTTGGTCCTGGTTGTTATCTGTATGATCATCGTCAGATTCAGGCACCGGGTCTGAATCTGTAGCAAGTTCTTTCTGGTCGCTTTCACACTCATCAGCTGCAAGGTCAACACCACAATGCATCAAGTCCTCTTGATTTGAATTACCAGTTTGAACATTTACGTCTAAAAAAGATTGCTGTGTTTCCAGCATTTCTTTGAAAGCTTCACCAGGCAATTCCTCTTTCTCCACTTCTGCTCAACCCATGTGGCTATCATCTTCATCATCTGCATCATGATCCTCATTGTGAGAAGGTTCTTCATCATCATCCTCCTCCTCCTCCTGATCATCCAAATGCACAGACTCCTCTTTTTGCAGGAACACCTCTTCTGCTTTGTCTTTTTCTTGATCTTTTGAATTGATTCCACCTTCTTCTACATTCCTTTCCTCTTCCCCAGCTTTCACCGTATCATCTTCTTGCTTTTCAAAGGGTTCACTAGGTGGATGCAGAGGTTCAGGCTCTACCTCTTTTGCCTCATCATCTGGTGGTGGTAATACTTCAACAGGCTCTTTAGTGGCTTCCTCCGTAACAACAGAAACCGAGCAGGGCTTGTCTTCAGCTACTTCCTTGTGTTCCTCCACCAGCACCTGATAGTCAGGCTCCATAGGAGTCTCCGGTGGGGTGTATAAATTAAGCTTAAAGCCAGGCTTTCTTTCTTTGCTTTGTCTCCATTTAGATGGACCACGCTTAACTCCTTTGGGCCAACCCTGCTTACTCTTTAAAGGTTCAAGATTGTCTTTAGTGCTTTCTTCCAATACAGCTACATCCTCTGTATTATCTTTGGGAGGCAACAGAGACAAAAGAAAAGTCTTAGCTTCCACAAACTAATACATATTTTCATACATAAACCCAAAAGTACTTTACAAACTCAAAATGTATCAAGAAACTTTGGATTAAGAGTTTTAAACAGATCTCAAACCATGATAGAATGACATAGTATCTACTACTCAAACACACACAGATACGTAACGCTGTTCTTGTTTTGTGGCCTTTTAACAGTGACCATCAGAAACACCATTTATACACTAGAAGAATCCCAGAGATTTAAATCACAAAACATGTAAACTAAAGCAAAAATTTTGTCCAAATATATGATTATCAACCTTTGATCTTAAAACAGAGGTATGCCATCACTTTATACAGACATTGACCTAATGCATATTCATCTTTTTTTGACAGTAATAACATGAGAGACTGGAGTTTCCTGTTTGACCATTCTGAAGGACAAGCCACAGTAGGCAGATAGTTATGCTTTAGTACCAGCACTGGAATAGAAAGAAAAAAAAGGTGGTTCATTCTAGTTCATTCTTCTCATGGGCAGTGTATGATGACACAGCTCACGATACGTGAATAAAGCCAAAAGATAACTGAAATTAAACACAGTGTGTCAGAACACTAAATTAATCCACTGACTATAAAAAAACCTACCAAAACACATTCACTCCTTTCCTCTATCCCCAGATACCACTTACATATAAACCAGAAAATGGAAGACTTCTCAGGCACTTGCGAGTGTAATGGCTTCAGCAATACTCCTTTGCCAAGTTTTTTGCCTCTCACTGCAGTGTTCTAACACTCCTATAGCCAATTAACGTGATGACATGGTCCATGGACAAATACACAGTATCAGTCTAGCTAAAGCAGTGCAGACCTGACCACTGGGACATACCTGCAACACTCTCAATTTGCTTCTAATTAGTTTAATTCATTTCTGTTGAGAAGCAGGTAAAAATGGTAATATTCTAATGCTCCTGTGCACTGGTTTGCAACAGCCTCAACATTCGTAGGCATGGTTGCTCCAGTGGCAAAAAAAGCTGTTTAAACACAAAATCAGTGCACGATCCCTCAACTGAGAATCACAAAGATTAAACTTCCCATGCAACTCTGAAAACACTAAACTAGTACCCACTGGTTTCTTAAAGAGAATATATAGACCTGAGAATGTAGTCATTCATTCTGGAATTAAACTTTGTAAGCGTTATTTGAGAGCCAAGAGGTCAAGGGATGAATACATGTTCGGAATAGCTCATTAGTAGTTTCACTATCCATCCACTAGCTTTTCTGCCACGAAACACCCTTGAAATCAAAGCTTTGAAAGAATACAGTTAAAAATATCCCTCTCTTTTGTGGGGAAAAATATAGGGACTTCAGTGCTGAGAAATAACAAACATTTCATTGAATTACCAACAGTGCTGAATAGAAAGATATTTGTGTACATCAAATCTTACTTTTTGCTTGTATCCTTTACCAAGGATACAAAACCAGTGTTAGACAATATTGCAGTGATACCCCTGCTCTGCTGAGTATGAAATGCCCTGTTGCAGGAACATAAAAATTGGTTTTTGCAACATGACCGTAGTGCTTCAAACTGGAAAGTATTTGTTTTCTGAACACAGAATCAAATTACAGTATTAATAGGTCAGGAATAACAAAAGGAGTAAACAAAATGAAAACAACAACAAAAATCTGAAGTTACAACTGAATTCTAATAAACTATGTGAGATTAACGGCTGCAGTAGCACTTCTAAGCATAAAGCATTATTAAGATCGTAAGATTGCAAGACCAAAAAGGTAAATATAGCTTGCTAAAAATTTCCAGATTTATGACAGCAATAAACACTTACTTTGAAGGCCACTGGACAAATTAATTTTGTGAAGATATAAGAACATTTTTAGCTTACTTGTACAACTGTCATCACTCCTGTAACATCGAATATCTTTCTCCTCCTTGTTCTGCTCTTCCTCCTCCTCCTTCTCCTGTTTCTGCTGCCCAGGTTGATACTCAAAAGCTTTTCTAATCACAGGCTTCAAGTCGTCATCTTCCCCATCAATCTCACAGGTAGGTTCCAGCTGTGGCATGGGACGCTCTTCATCTGAGTTATCAAATGGCTCATTCAACACCTCTGTTGTTTCTGAAATTGTCTCTGTTGTAACACTGCTATTAATCCTTCTGCGTTTACGGCCCCTTTTCTTTTTCAGTATGAAAGGTCTCTGAAAAATAATTCCACAAATATAATTCTTCCTACACTCCCAGTTGTTAGCTGACTCTGGACATAAATACATTTTTGTAAAGTGGGCTTACAATAATCTATTTAGTCATTAAAAAAAACCAAAAACCCAAGAAACAACCGCCTTATTTTGCATCAAACTCAAATACAGACAGACTCTAAAAGCAAAGCGTCTAAACAGTTAAAATAGGTAAGTATCTATATGTGCACACAAATCTCTCTGTAGGTGAAAAATAAGACTAGAAAGTACTTCATATTGTAGTGACTTTTACCACCTTCTGTCGAATTATATTCATAGTAATGTTACATAAATTGTACTTACACATTTTTCCTCTCTACATTTGTAATTCCCCGACAACCTCTACAAGTACCAAAGTTTTTTCTTCTACATTTCTGGGTTTCTGCTATTTTAGAAATAAGTGCATATATAGAAACGTAGGTAACAGCAAAAGAAGTGCACCTCCAGCTTCATATGGGTATCAACAACACACTAGAAGAATCCTACAGTTGGCTGCTATAGAAAAAAATCTGTTCAACAGTTTATATTCCTATTACTATGCACTCTCAGAAATACCCAGTTACTTTAAGTTTGCTCATCTAAAAGTATAAACTTAAAGGGACAGTCCAATTCCCTAATTCTCACCAGAGCTGCCTAAATACACATGCTAAGGTGAGTGCTTTAAAATTTTGGGATGCTTAGTTTACTAATCAGCTAATCAGCAATTCAAATAGCTGATTTTTCAATGAAATTAAGAATTATTCAAATACTGCAGTAACCAGAATTTAAAATTTATATCTCTTGGAAATTAGAATGATATGAATTTTAAAAAATCTTCTGGTTTAACAGCATTTGCTTTTGAAAAATCGTATCTCCCTTTAAGGAGCTCCTATATTAAAAACAAAAAGACAAACCCCACAAGCTGGACTCCATCTTAAAATGAAAAGAGGAAGAACCATTAAAATATTGAATCAATACCAATGCCAAACAGCAGAGGGCAATCAGTAGCTTAAAAATTAACAGGAATTTCTGATTTTTTTGTGTCGCTAGTACTTTACAGTTCTGCGAACAATCCAAAAGATAAAAAGTTGGATGGATCAGAAAACCAGGAGCTGTTCAGTGTCCAAACAATACAGGAGAATTAAAACAGGTCAATGAATGTTCATTATAAAAACAGATTGTTATTCTGATTACAATGATTTGACTGAAATCAAAGACGAATGACTTCAAACAAAAACCACTGAGGCAACACACCTTTCTTTTTATGGCCAGCGACTGTGGCTTTGTCAGCCGAGGAGGTGAACTTTGCTGATTCTCATCCCCGCCATCCTCCTCGCTGCTTTCCTTAGATTGCTCTGTGGATTGCCCTCGCTCTCCCACCACTGCCACACTTTCTGGAGATCGCAAATATTTATTTTTAGATTGTACTTTTGCAGGTGATTGCCTACTATTAGTTCTCGTGGAGAATATTTCTTGCTCTTCCTTTTCCCAGCAGCTAGCTTGTTCCATCAGACGCTCAGCCTGAAAGGTTGAGGTTAAAATAATGGGTCACTGAAACAGCATTTACTTAGCCATATCCTTCACGTTCAGCTAAAGAGTTACAATAAGTCAACCCTGATTAGCACTGCTGGCTAACCTAGCAACAACATTTCAGCTGAATCATCTAGCAGCTCCCTTACAACAGTTAGGATAACAAACCAAAGAAGATTGCATTTCATGGGATATTTAGCACTATTAATGATGCAGCGAATTGATTTAAGTCCTTTAGCACTACATTACATGCCCACTGACATGGATCACTTTGAGCAAGTTCATAACACAAAGAATCGATTGACACTGCAGCCCCTGAGCTCTGCACCAAATTTGATCTGATTACATGCTCTTCGACTACCTCAAGAGTGATAAATACAGCTTCATGACATGTGATTCATGTTTTAAGTTTTCATATTCACCCCCCCAAAGTTACCATGTCCTGCTGCACAGCCTCCAAAAATTGTGCATTACAATCCAGTATCTTCTATCATTAAGCAGTAGTCAGAGTTAAAAGTGCTCTATTTAAGACAGCCTAACGTTGAATATTCAGACAGTGCAAATTCAGAATAAGAAGTTTCAGCTATTACCTCCTTTTCTGCTTCTCTCTCTTCTTCAGAAACTGCAGCATTAGGAACTAACAAAGGAGTCCATCTCAAGCTTTCAGGATCTACTTCATTGATACGTGGGTTCGCTTTCAGTTTCTCCATATGACTTGAAATCAGCTTTTCCCTTCTAATAATTACAAATCTACAATCCAATAAACAGTAATTTATTTTATAAAGTGATCACCTAAATCAACCTTCCTACAGTTTAAATCCTTTTGCACAATAACCTGTGAAATAGATGGGTAAATAAATAGATACACCAAACTAAAAATATATCAGCAGATATACATATTAAACGCTTTGCCTACTGACTGTTTACTAAGAGGAAGCGAGGAAACCACAGTTTATGAAGTCAAAGCTCAACACTAAACTTCACTAGGGCAACAGAGAGGAAAGTAGAGGTTTTATAGTTGACTACCCTAAAACCATGCAAAAAGTTTAGTGTTGGCACTTCAGTCACCGCCAGAACAATTTCCAATTTTAATATGACACACAAGCACAAATAGAAAACACTGTTGATCATCAAGTAAAGAGTGAGAAAGTTGTTAATATTACAAATGAAGATGGCAGCTAACTGGGCAAGAAAGCAAGTTAAAAACACAGGTTTTCCAATGAAGCATAGAAAGGTAGCTTAGTCCTATGCTGATGCAACAGAAAACAACTTTTTAATTACTATGAAATGAAGTAGCCTATCAAAAGTAGGTAAAGACTAACGTAACAGCACAGTGTGTTAATATACCAGCACATATCCCACCAAAGTGCCCTGTTACAACGAACTATGTAATTTTAAACAACAAAAATAAGCTGGGTTTCTTTTTTTCAGCAAGTATTTCAAATGCCGTAAAAATCAGGTAGGTTAAGGGATGACACTGTTTTTCACTGAGAGAACGCTTTAAAAAAAAAAAATCAGATCCAGGTGAACCCTTTTCACAAAATGTGACAAACTTCTACTTCACTACATACAAGAAAAAATTAATATAACATAGGAAATTGTAAGAAACCATACCAAATTCTCAAGGTAAGTGCCTGGCAGGAATTTCAATAATGTCTTGTCCTGGCTCAGGCACTGACCTTCAGGATATGTTTAACCAGATCAGTTCATGGCCCTGTCTAAGCTTTACTACCTGTGAAAAAAGACTAACTGACCTTGTTCATAAAGTATTTTGAATTCTAGACATGAAAAAACTTTATTTTCTAACTGTGTGTCAGTAATCAGGGCCTACAATACTTTGTGACAGGGCAGAAGGTGCATATAAGTAATGAATGCACATTTGATTGTCCCTTAAAATGCATTTGTACCATCAGGTTGTCCATAAATAAGCACCCCTGAAAGTTAAGATTTTAATGCAATAGCACAATGCAATAGCACTCCTCTTACAACCCTCGTAACACCAGCCTTTCTGAAGACTTGCATACTTACTAGTTCAGAACTTAACTGGTTTTGAATACTAGTGTTGGTACACACAAAAGTTACCGAGGCTGAGCTATTCCTGATCTTCATCTCATTTTTCAGCAACTCACTGTTTGTAAGGCAGTTTTGCTTAATTACAGTCTCTATGACTGGAATATCCAGAAAGAATTAAGCAGCTTTTTAGAAACATAATTACCACTGAAAGTCAGTTATGGCATTTTATGACAAAAAAAGCCCAAACAACAAAAACAACCCACTTAAAATCTAAAATAACAATCAAGATCATTAAGAAAGAAGATATTCACAAACCAAGAACTCACCTTCCCAGTGCACTAACTTTCAACATAGATCATGACATAAAATAGAAACTTTAAAAAGTCATTTGAATTCCCAGTACTTTGGGCAGAAAGAAGACTTCATGTAGAACTGATCTGACCCCATGGACTGAAAATGGGCATGGGAAGAGAGAGACTGCCACCCACAAACCCAGACTTTTCCCTCACTGGTATGCAAAGCAAGGTATTTGCAAAACAAGTTATTTTCAAAGCAATAGTCAGGAATTGTACTTATGGATGATGATACTGAATTAAACAAAATTCTTCACTGAAAGTGTTTCAAGCTGGCCACACCCTTCTAATAACCTTTAACATGAAAGAGGATCCAAACAACCACCATTTGTTTAAGGAGAAAACCTCTTTATGTAAGACCCCATTAACAAGACTTGGCTGTATTGACTTCTTCAGTACGGTGGTTATCAGTCATTTTAAAATCAGAATTTTACACAGACATTTTTCACATCAAGTGTTTTGTAAGTAGAGAAACTCAATGTTTTTTTCTCAGTATTTTTAAATTTTTTTTACAAGATTCACTGACCTATCTTCTCTTTTATCTATCATGCTATGTTGCTGCAGGGTTGTGGCAATATCATGCGGACACATTCCAGTAGCTCGACTCATTCCTTTGATGCTGATTTGTTTTTCGTGGTGGCAGTTAAGGTATTCTAATACGACACTTTTCCAGTAAGCCAAGTAGGAGAGACGACCCAGATCAGACAATGGCTTTTCAGGGGATCCTGCTTGACCTTCTCTTCTAGAAAGTAAATAGCCTAGAAGGAAAAAAAACAACAAACAGAATACCTTATTGAGATAACAAAACTAAAAGATTTTAAATACCTCTTAAAAAAGCTGGTATTAATAGAGATCAGCACGACTGATTACATTATTGGTAACTCTTGTAATTAAAGAAATCCTATCCACAAAAGAGACTGTGTTTCATCATTATAGTGACATAGAAAAAGATTAAATCCTTGTAAGAGACTCAGATCTTATAAGAATCAAACATTAACCAAAATTCCGCCTCTAATCATAAGGCAAAGAGGAATGAAAAAGCCAACACTTTTCAGAACAGGTCTCATCATACATGATCTCATTTACAACTTCAACTGTCTGGTCTTTTGAGACAATTTTACACCTGAATTACACCACTAAAGCCAAGAATTTTCAGAAGAATCTCAAGAGAATGTATCATGGGTAATATCTGTTAAGTCAGTTTTCTTCAAGAAGCCCCAGGTGACATAAGTTTTTGATTAAACAGTTAGTTGTTGTATTTCAGAAGTGGCATACAATTCACAAGTTGAATTACTATGAGAATTACTTCAGAGAAATAATTAAAAATAATCTCCCTTAATTCACGTTTAAGAATATTCACATAATTCCAGTTGGCAGTCTTCAAGAGAGTAACTGATCAGCAACTGAACAATACACCACCTTCATTTTATATTCTATGTATGTTGTAAGTCCTTTTAAACTCTCTTTAGCTTTAAGAAGCGTTTATAATTTAAAGTAGAACACACCTGCCTGGAGATAACAGAAAAGTCTAGTATTAGCCACCAATAAAACTAATTCAGGAGAAAGAAAAAAAATAACACAAATTAATAAAATGTATCCTTTCACAGTAATTCATCCCTCCATGATACGTATTTTGCACTGTGCCTTTACAAATGCTACCAAACATGGGCCTTAAACACCAGGCTTACAAATGCTTATTCCACCTTAAGCATGGACCTCGTGCTTATGGAATTACATTACTCAAAGTTATTTGGAATCCACCAATATACAGGGCTCTTTTGCCTTCCAATATTCTTAAATACTTTTTTTTCAAATTGGAATTCGTCCTTTTATTTTTCAAAGATCACTTCAAAACATTATCTAGTACAGCCATGTTACATTTTCTAAACAAATCCTCCTGACTTCTTCACAGAGTTCCTTCTCATCAAGTTAGCTCTCAATTAAAAACATGATTAACATACAGCTTTGAGTGAAGCAGTGGTCGCGTCCTTACTTTGCCGTATGCTCTACCATATACAAACCGTGTACATACACGCACATATCTACAAATATATATATATATAAATATATTAAAAAAAATGAAATGTTCACATACATACATGCATAAATATTTACTCAGCCTGAAACAATGATCTTCTGTTTTTCAGGGGCAGTACAAAGGTCCACAACAGTATTTGGAAAATACATATGCACTGGTCATCATACTCTAACCTCCAGTTTTCATAAAAACGTTCATACAGAAAAGCAGACAGCCCACTACATTCCAAGTGATCAGTAACAACATAGATAATGAAATAAGTAGTGTTCCCTTCATATGTATTAGCATGATTTATGATAAAATGCAAGAGCTTCAGGAGGAATACCATCCCACACCTGCCTGTTCCTACACAGCACACAGACGCCTACATAAAGCCTGGCTACATCAGCATGGTACAACTGGAAGCTCAGCAATCAGATTTATTCAGTTTTACAGAAGAAACACTACCTTAGACTGAAAAGAAGGAAGGTGTTTTAACATGTGAAATTGTAAATAGTAAATGAAATAGTAAAACTTTTTTATAACTACATGATACATCTTAGTACTACGTGTAACTGTTGTTGACAGGAAAAGCCAAACTTGACATTCAAAACCAGATTGCATCCTGAATAGTTTGAAGGTAAAGAACTGTTTTACTTCCAACTGCACAAAAAGAGACCTAGAGCATACAGCCTATTCTGCGTAATTTTAGACAAGGCTTCAATTGTACTAAGAAAGAATTTTGGATCAGCTTGTTTACAACATATAAAAACAAGTTTTAAACTAAGATGTCATTGCCTACAGAAAAACATGCAAAACTGCAGCAGTACAAGTAGCAATATAAGTCTCAGTACAGAAAAGAGAGAGGGAGAATAATCCAGATATTTAAAATAAACACATTAGAAGAACTTAACAGTTGCTTCAAGTAACTTTACTGTTTAACCTAATAACTTCACACTCAAGAAAACTCGGGCACTAATGGAAAGTGTTTGTAGGCTGTTTGCAAGACCTGGATTTCATTCTTGTATTTTACTATACTTCAAAATTACTTTGACAGGAACTTTCTTCCTCCACTTGCATTTTCCTCATATACAACAGGGCTGCAACCACACTTTCTTGGTAAACAACTTATAAGACATAACAAGAAACCACTATCAAGAGTTTGGAATCATTAGTTCAGTAATCACAAGTAGCTTTAGAGTTTGACTAGCATATTCTTGCCCATTGCTTCATTGGTCACTCTGACATATTTTCACTCTGGGTTAAAGCAATGAACGGCAGTAACATGTCAGTATTCTTCCATTCTACAATATACACTATGCTTATCCAAGATATCCACATTCTATAGGATCAAAAATACGTATCAGAGCTATCAGTCTCAATTACATGTAGCGAGCACTGAATGGAAAGTTTCTCTTAACAGATTCTGTGATTTGAATGACATCTAATAAATTAAACTTACCAAAGAGACGCCAAATAATTGATCTAAGTTGCAGGTAAATAAAAAACACTGATCTTGGTAGCTCGTGTATCTATCCTGAAGCATCTGAAATGAGTACAATATGCCCCTGTTAAACAGATACCCCCAGTGCCGTTGTGTCTACCTAATCGTAATAATGGATAGCCTCAAAGTAGAACCTGAAAGAATTTTCTTAAACAATAAACCCTGACACGAGACTATGAACAACAGCAACATTCAGAGGACAAAATATAGCTTCTTCCCACCCACTCCCCAAGAGTAAACAAGTCAGACTATGTTACACAAAAGCCCCAACACAAAATATCAGGTCCAATCTAGAAGAACAAAGAGTTGTCTATCTTGTCTTCTGGGCATATGAATAATAGTATCACAAAACTAAACAGCCAAAATACCATCAATGATTTTTATTTCTTGCCTTATCTCCAGCCTTCATAGTGAAGCAACATGCCACATGCGATTTACAGCCTTTGATTTTTGTCATGAAAACCTCTCCAGAACCACTAAGGATTTATCTTATTCAAGGTTTAAAATAAGAAAAAATTCCATCTGAGAAAGGGATAGTGTAAGATACACATGTTTTATGCCTTCGACACAAACCTAGGAGATAATCAGGCATTAAAACATACATTTAACAAAACTAACTTGAGCAGTATCTTGCAATTTCAATCTACAGCATTCCTAGTGTGTAACTATCCTGAAATAGCTATGGCAGAGCCCACAACGCACTAACATGAAAACAGTAACTTCAATATCTCAGTCTCCAGAAACTTTCAGTTAGATAACTAGTGATTTTTTTTACGCTCAGTTCTGCCTCTTAAAACCAATGAAAGAGCGTGAGATCAAAGGTCCAGCTTGACAGTAGTCAAAAGAAAAATCCCACAGACAGGCAACCATCTTGTGAACCTCATATGCAAACAGAATTAGTCTGGCCCTGTCCAAACAAATAGAACCCACCAAATGTGTATCATCCCCACACATTTTGGCATTTTCTGAGAACTTCACGAGATTTGTTAAGTATCACTGTCATTTGCAAGCAGCACAGTCCATCTTCCTCCTCCACTGCATTTACCTATGTGTTCACCAGTACTGGTCTTTATTGACACGAGGTGAACTGACTTGTATCTCTCTAGCTCTCTCCTGAAAATCTTCTAAAAATCAGGATCATATCAGCCTCCTTTCAGTCCTATGGTATGAAAGCAGTTTTATGCATACTTCAAATTACAAACTGCCATAAGCAGTTATTTCATTACTAAGTCTCTTTTATCTCCAAATCCCCAAGACACATCCTTCTTTCCCTGTCATACACACTTCCAAACTTCACTAACTTAGCTTTTTAGTATTAAGCATAAATCACTACACAGTTTTAAATAAGACAGATACGATTTAACTTCAGACAGATGAATTTAATTTTATTATCTCTTGAGGAAATACAGACTTGTCCCTTTGCTTTTAACATGGCAGCAAAGGCAGGCTAGCCCTCCAAGGGTTGAGAAGACAGAGATCCAGATCACACAGAGACCAGTGACATAGGAAGAAGCACCAAAGAGACACCAAACAACTGAAGTGGTGCACTGAGGAAGACCAAGCAAACAAACTAAAACTGACAGAAGGAAGTCACGTGAAGTTTGAAGACATTCTTGAAGGACTCTGCTGCAATCTGTGTGCCCTCTGTACAGCCTTCATATTCTATAGCAAGAAACAAATCAATTTATCATTTCACTTCTGATAAATGGTCAAAAAAAGAGATCTAGCTAAAAATTAAATAAAAAAAAATTAATTAATTAATAAAAGTGGCATTTCTTTGAATGCATTTAAGACTGACCACTACCAGACATTAGGTTTTCAAGTAAGCTAAGTCATTTATTGGGTAGGCCAAAAAGTAATTGCAGGTTTTTTTGTAACAGATGGACAGACACGTCTTGACACGTAACTAGCTTCATTTAAAACCACAAATTCGTTATGTAACTTGACAGCTGATAGTTCAAGCTTGTTTTAGAAATGGAAAGTGCTCAACTTCATTAACGATTATTTATTTGGTGTTGATTTCAAACTGGAAAATCAAAAGCAATATTTTTGTCACATTTTGCTGTATTGCTTCCAAAAAGGAAAAAACACTCTGCAAGCTCATAAAAAGTTCTGTGATCTGTATGGTCAAGGTGCCTTAAAACTACTACAGCAGTGTCAGAATTGGTTTGTTAAATATCAGTCAAAAGATTTTGATGTTAAAGACGCACCACACTCAGGAAGGCCAATCAAAGTTGATAATGACTAAATAAGGGCACTGATCAACTCTAGTCAGCATTTAATGACATGAGAGATTGCTGATAACCTTAACATGTCAAAAATCGAGCACTGAAAACCATTTAAAACAACCTGGATAGGTTAGGAAGCTTGATATTTGGGTACCACATGAGCTCAAAGAATTTCATCTCGCTAAGCACCTTGACATCTGCAATTCTCTCTTCAAATGTGAGGAAAACAATCCATTTTTGAAACATATGATAATAGGCAATGAAAAATGGATTGTTTACAACAACAAAGAAAGAATATCGTGGAGCACGTGTGATGAACCAGCTCAAAGTTGACTGTCGTCAACTGGAGAAATTAAACGATGCCATCAAACAGAAGCATCCAGAATTGGTGAATCACAAAGGCGCTGTTTTTTCCATGATAATGCTAGACCTCATACCAGTCTGGTCACTCATCAAAAATTTTTGCAGCTTGGATGGGATGTGTTAACACATCCACCAAATTTGCCAGACCTGGCACCATCAGACTGCCATTTGTTTTGTTCTTTACAAAACACCTTGAATGGTGAAACCTTCACTGCTGATGAGGGTATCAGATCATTACTGGAATTGTTTTTTGCCGAAAAAGATAAGAACTTCTTTGAGTGCAGAATCATGGAGTTGCCTGAAAGATGGCAAAAGGTAGTTGAACAAAATGGACAATATATTGTTCAGTAAAGTTTTTGCTTCCCATGAAAAATTCACCTTTCATCAGCCAGAAAAAAAAAAATCCAATTACTTTCTGCCCAACCCAATAACTTGATTTAAGTAAACCACAAAACAAAAACCCCCAGTCTTGTCCTCCCTTCCCTCCAGCCCATTCCCAACCTGGCTGTAGGTGTCTGAATTACACATTTATGTGTACACAAGAAAGCATGGCCACACCGTGGCTCAGTTACACACAGAAGTGGTTAAACTGTGGTACGCGTATTGCACAGGATTGAAGGAAGACTTCATTAGTGGTTTCCTATTCACCTGAGAGGCAAGAGAACTTAGCAAATATGAAGGTTTATGAACAAGTATCTTTGATGCAATTATATTTACTATTTCTATTTAAAAAACCCCAACTGTATATATCCTGGAACAACCCTAGAAATGCTGCACTTTATATTAAATACAAGGATTACTTTGTTTAGCTTAAAAGTAAGCAACAGTCGTTTGGTTAGCATCCACACTTTGGAAAATAAGAACTGTAGCAGAGCAGGTTCTAAGAAGGTGAAATAAAGGGCTATATTTGGCTTGTAAAGTAAGTATATTAGTCCTTTTTAAATGAAAGTGTTACAAAATATCTTGCAACCTCCAATGGGTTATCCAGAATTCTACATTTTACTGAAAATTCAACATAGTCAGAATACAATCTACTCAGTGCATCCTGACGCATTTTCAAAGCAATCTACCTTGGAAGATGCTACCAACCAAATCTCTAGTATAATTTCCTGTGTTCTACTATCCATTTTCTACTTCCTTAATGGAGTATCTGACAGATCAACCTCAACACATGTAATAGACACTGTTCCAAATGCAACAGACACAGTACTGATCTAACACAACTTCTCCATCCCTTGAACTTCCCCGCTTACAGGTAGGCAGGTTCTTTGAGAACAGAGTCACAAAAAGAGGCACTTCACTCTTGTGAGGACATCATACACGATGTTTAACTACTGTTCCGAAAATATCTTTCACCTCATTGCATCATACTGCAATGCACTGCATTGTCTTCAGCAGAAACAGAATCAGGAAAAACTTGCCTGAATGGCACATAAGAGTCCCGATTCTCATTTTGTACCTGGACAAGTACTTCTAAATCGAAGAACCAAACTCAAACCTATTAACCTTGGCTTCCAAAATTAAAACTCTCTTGCCACTGCAATTTGCCTCACGGCAAAGCATAAAAGCAAACTTCAACAGTTTCAAACTTGCTCAAGCCTTGCCTGCATAGAAAGCCAATTTTAAAAACAGGTTTCAAATCACAAACAGGAATGACATAGCTTAGAACAACTGTCAGATTGTCAGCTCTTACACTGTCATGAAACAGCTACTGAGCTGCTACAACATACAGCATGGCATAATAAGGTAAACTGACACCAGCTTCAGTTTGCCTATGAGACATGTCATCTGTATGTACTGGTATTCAGCAGCTGATTTGTAAATGGCTTAACTGCCTGCAAATGAAGGACAAGACAGACACAAAGACAGAAGCACTGTTGCCATTCTAAGGGACATGCTTGCTCTCCAGCTGTGCACTAAGGCCACTGCAATCAAATTAATTTGAATAGCTACACAATGTACAAATAAACTCCATTTTAACTTTCTGAACCTGTTCGGCTATACCAACAATAGTAGTACATCACTGATCCTATAAATAGGCTTAAGAAAGCTGCCAGTATTACCACATCATGAAGTCCAGTTCAAAATGCACCTACGCAACACAGCACTTAAATGACAGCCTGCTAACAGCACTTTACTTCCAAACTTCCTAAAGTTTACTTCCAAAGTAAGTTCTTGTACCATAAGCTAATTTAATGCTAACAGAAGTTTCAGCAGACAGCGTACCTCAGCATACTTGTAGACAGAATTTATACAGATCCAGAAACAACTCAGCATTTGTTAAGTAATTTATACCAACTGAAATGCCATCATCTTTGTAATATCATGATGATACAAATCCATTTATTTCACTCATTGCTGTAGTTGTCCATTCTTCCTTGTAGTTTTTGAAGATGCAAATAACATTTGCCACCTTTAAGTTACTGAGGATGTTCCCCAGTTGCTGTGGCTTCTCAAAGACTCTTGCAGGAATCTCTTGCAGGAGAGGCCTTGCACTCACGTAATCCAGTTCCCTTGGGTGAGTCTGTGTATGTCCATTTTACGTAAGTACTCTGTAACCTGATCTTCCTTTACCATGGATGACAATACTTTCTGCTCCTTAAATTCTGCCACACCTGAGAACAAGCTGTGTCGGTGAAAGCCAAGGCAAAGAAAGTACTGAGTACCTCAGATCCCTTCAGAGATCCGCATCCCCACGATGTCACACAATGCCTACTCCATTCAGCAGCAGGACCATGTTCTGCTCACTCTTCCTTTGGCTGTCCATATACTTGTAGAGCTCTCCTGTTGCTCTCCACATCTCTTCGTTTCAACTCCAACTTAGCTTTGGCTTAATTCCATTCCTGCACATGTAAGTGATACCAGTGCCTTTTGTAGACTTCATTTTTGCGCAAGTCAGGAGCTCTTCCTGCAGCCTAGCAGGCTTACTGTCATGCCTGCTATTTTCATGAACATTAGAATCATTAATTTTTGCAGTTTGAGGAGACTGTCTCTAGCGATCAATGTGTTCTATGCTCCTTTGCCCTTTACAGCAGCATCTAAGAGGATACCACTTACCAGTTCTTTAAATAAGCTAGAATTCTGGGCCTTAGTCTGCTACTTGCTCTCCTCACTTCCTTCGGTGTCTGAAACTCTACTATCTCATGGCCAGTACAGCCTGGGCTACCACTGACTACTACTTCCCTGATCAATTCCTTTTTATTTGCAAGTAGCAGATCCAGGAAAGCATTTGCCCTAGCTAGTCCTTCCAAAATCTATGTCAGAATATTGTCCCAAACATCATGTAGGAATCTGCTGGACTGCTTGTATCCTTCTGTGCTGCCCTTCCAGCAGAGTGTTTCAAGTAGTCCTTGAGAACAAAGGTCCCCCAACTAGCAGATGTCATCCAGTTGCTTGGAAGGTTCATCCTCTTTCCATTTTATTATCCTTCTGCTGCAGCAGTCCAGTCTTCTGACCTACACCACTGCATCTCTGTAAACCCAATGAGGTTACTGTTCTACGACAGAGCACAGCCCTCCAATTCCTCCTTTTTATGTTCAGGACTTGAGAAAATGGAATAATGGGATCTAAGACACAGTGTGAGAGGCCTCCCCTTCCTCTGCCCAATCCAATCACATTGTCCCTTGCAAACCCTACTCTCCAAGGAGCCCAAGACCTGCAATGTCCAAGTTAATTTCTGATGTGACAGTGGTCATTCCAACTGGTACCTGTGACACATCATGTTTGTGTCAATCCCAAACAGCTCTCTAGACCCTCAGGACACCACATTCTGGGCCAACTGTTCCATTACGCTGCCAGGTTTGCACATCTTGGTTATTGGTGCTTTCCACGTGTTTTTTAAATATGAAGCTGGACATAAGTCTACTTTATCTTACTTCAAGACTTCTTACTTCACAAGCAACTTCACCTGCTGCCTTTTGGTTCCCAAACATAGTTCAATCACATTCAACATGCTCCCTCCTATGCTGTGCTCCAAAATCCTCATGCTGAATTAGGAACCAAATTAGTTGTACACAAACTTATTTCTCTTTACCTCACTATCACACAGCTCTAAAGTGCAGTATCTTATTCCATTTCCTGCCATTTAGTCTGACTATTGCTCAGTACAAGAAACTAACACTAATATTCTATCATAGTTTATAGTGTACTGAGTTTACAGCTAAGGTCACTGCATTTGTACATTTTTCTCCTGTTATGAAAAAGTGAAAAAAATACTTTAAACAAGCATAGGTCTTCATGAAGTGTTAAGAAAGACAATTATAAGAAACTTCACCAAGAAGTAAATATATTCTCCTATTATTAGGATTCATCTTGGAGAGCACTTCTATGATCTCATATCTAGACAAAGGTTGGGGAAGGTTCAACACATTTGTGGGTTTTTTTATATTAACATTGTAGATGGGTTTCTGCCCATTTTAAATACTATTTTCCTATCAGGAAGTATTATATCTAACATGAATATGCTCTCTAAACTATATATACTTGCAGCTGTTTAAATAACAGATGACAAAGTCACAGATACTTCAACTAATTGCTTGGTCTAGCGCAATTACGTAATTAACAGAAACATCTGAACCTCAAATGCACGGTGCACCTCTGCACCAGCTGTACAGGCTAACCACATTACAACTTAGAGCAACAGCACTGCAATTAGGAATTGGATCGTATCGGCTATTCACCTCATCATGTTATGCACTTAACCAGTCAGCCATGAAGTCCACTGATCTAGTCTGTCTGCCGGTGAAGTCAGATCAAAAACTCACCACTGATCAGAGCTTCTGGAGCGTACCAAAAGGGATAGGAACAGCGTACTGATGTCATGAAAATGAAAGTCAAATACAACCTGGTTGCTTGGATCATGAGAACAGATCTAGCGATCCTTCCTCAATTTTAGACTGAATGTAGCCTTCACAGCAGAAATACATTTAGAAACACGCACACTGCATCCGCAAAATGAGAAATTAGTGCTATGCCAGCATTCTGGGCTTCAGTCTGATTTATAAGAGTAATAGCTCTTCTGCATGCACTGTATAACTTCAATGTGTCAATCTTAGGTGCATAGTTATGCATGCACATCACAATCACACATAGAAGCGTTTACAAACGCTTCCACACACAGCAAACATATCCCAGCACCACTGAAGTGACTCTCATAGAGAAGACAGAATCAAGCTTATGAGAGCTTTCCCAGATACACTTTAAAGATGCCAATGCACTGTTGAAAACCCTGAGCAGACAAGAAAGCCGCAACAAAGTCATACTACTGCCAGAAGTTGGAAAGAGCTTGAGATGTACTTCTCAGAGGCTTCTAGTCATAAAATAGAGCCTTTCTGAAAGTCGTAAGCAATAGTTTGCACTCAAAAGATTGTCCTTATGTAACCAGGACTGTTAACTCCTATTTATATTTCGTTAGTATTTGTGTCAGAAGAAAACATTCATGAGAACAAGAGAAGCAATCAGTGAACTATTTGCCCTTGCATGTTCTAAGTTCTTCTCAGTCTCTTTAAAGACCAGCCCCCACAAGTGAATTACTAGACTCAGACAGATGGAATCAAGCACTTTAAACATTAAACTTTGTTTTGTTTGAAACATAACCAAGTAAAATAAGTTCCTTAATATGGAAAGAAAGAACTTCTGAGTTTTTATGCAATGTTCTGTATCAAACCAGAGACCTGACAGAACAGCAAGTGCTAGTAACTGTTTTTATTCTACACCAGTATCTAAAGTGAAGATCTCCCTCAAACCAGCATTTCAAGTTATCCTAAGAGACTTCTTTTTGTCTTCTAAAACATCAAAATACTTTGTTTTGAAATTATATGAACAAAGTTGTGAAGACACAGGTTCAAAAGCATAGTCAGAAAATTCAAAAGAGCTGAGTATTCAGAGAGGACAGCTCAATGTAGTTAGGTCAGCTCAGCATTCAAAGTTCAGAGGTACGACCACGAGTGGAAGGCAGAAATAGGCTAGGTGAAAGTGTGAGCTTGTTAAGACTTAAGATTCCTAAAACTGTAATTCGTGTTACTGCTTTTTCCATAACTATTCTGTGTGCCTCTGAACTGTTCTTATCTGTGTCAACGGGAGGAAGGTCAAAGATAGAGGACCTTAAATAGGTGTTAGTACCCTCTTTGAAAGCACTTTTGAGGCAGCTTCAAAGGACCCCAATGCCAAGATCCACACAAACACTATAAAAAAAGAGAAAGACTAGCTGTAACTTGAGATGCTTAGATCAGTGAACAACCTGCTACATTCTCTTTTCTTCTTTGTCTGGTTAAAGAAAAGCTTTATTCGTGGCGAACAGAGTAAGCCAAAGATTCTTTCATTATTGTTACAAGAAATAATGCCAGCTCTCATTCCTCTCCACATCCTCAAGTAAACTCAACGCAGGGGGCCCAAAACCTTTAGTTCCTTTATAGAAAGCTTCACAGAAGAGGTTAGGGCTAAACAAATGCCCCTCATGAAGGGAAGGAGAGGTAAAGATGACTGCATTATAGTTAGATTACAGTTAGACCAACAAAAGGCACCCTTTGAGTGAATTAATTGGCTAACAGTTATTTTACCTGTGCCAGTTGCCAGTAAACCCCTTGAGTGGAGGTTCTGTGTACAAAGTGGGTTACTTATAAGCAGAGTGAAAGCATAAGCAAGAAAAAAGGAACTGAAGTACCCTTAAAAGCAAGACTTCCATGCACAGAGGGCATCAGTCCTACCAATTGGATGAATAAATTTGTCAGTAGGTTAAGTAGTTTGGAAAATCACTAACAAGGGTGGATTGTTCTTGAATTTATAAGCAATGTTTTAAGCGACTATTTAAATTTATATTTTAAAATTACTGAATGAGTGACATTGAGTAGTAATTTTTTTTCACACAACTGTAACCATTGAATGAATTTCCTTTAAGAACTGACATTACCTTCTAGTGTCTAATGCTGACAGCCCATGAATACAATTTTAAAAAATAAATCAAATGTACTCATTAGAAAATACTGCTTACTGCCTTATAGGCTCTATGTGCTCCTCCAAGACTCAACTGACAAGACATAAAGGTGGACCTAGGCGGCTATGCCTAATGTAACAAGTAAACTGACTATGCCCAGAACCTTTACATGACACTGAAGCCAACCAGCACAGACAGACGGCATCCATACCATTAAGCTCCGACTCTCAGCTATGAGTGTTAACCTGGCTGTTAACATAATTCTCCCAGATTCATGGCTCAGGAAAATTATCACACTTGGGAAGTCACAGATGCACTGGACCAAAACTGTATCAGGAATGGTTTTAACAGTTTTAGAGTAGATAACCAAGTTGCAGAGTTCAAGAGCTTTTCTTATCATTGTTTCGTTCATATCTACAAAAGACAATCTAATAGTACTAAAGAACACGAACAAAAGCGAAATAGGGAGTCGGTACTGAGAAGTTAAAAGGCACATCTAGGAAATCACTGCAAATGCTGTGTTTGCTCAGGTAAGTGGTCACAACACACGTACTTCGTAAAACATGAGATGCAAGCTGCCTATTCGTCTTACGTGACCAGCAAAACACCATTGCTGTTCATTTGCTCTACTAAAGCATGCTGTAGAACAAGGAATTAAGCAAGTGAGATTTAGAAGAAAGAACCAACAGATGAAGGAGGTTATTAGGGAATCTCAAGGTGAGACCTAGTTAGTGAGCAGATACAGAAACTGTGTGACAAAAAAAGCACACATTATCTACCAAGCGCTAAACACAAAAACCCATCTATTACACCACGCTTCAAAAATCTAAGCCCAAGAAACAGCAATCTGCTCAATATCAACTGTTACAGCAGTGAACTAGCAAAAAAAAATTAAGCAGTTCTTTAGAAGGCAGAACTGCCTGATAAAAATGATAGCACTAGAAAAGACAGACATCTGTTAAGAAAGCCACAAGGTTATCTCATTGAGGTGAGATGTCTCTCACTGTGCCTCAACAACAGGGTGACAGGCTACAAAATACCTACTTTGTCCACTGACTTGCTGCAACAACTACACTCTGCAGTGAAAAGTAGAAATTCTTGTTCATTAAAGATGCACTACTTAATTAAAATCTGTTTTCAGCCACCAGTCTTTGGCAGATGGCCGCTCCTGTTCACTAATGCCCTATAAAGACACCTTTGTCCAACAAACATTTGTTTTCATTGTTACCATGTTTGGTCTCGCCTTTTAGCTGTTTTCAATGCTATCTGAAATAAAGATGCTCTTCACTTAAAACAGTCTAGGCTTCTGTATCTGAAGTGACATGCCTGATTTCTTTTGCAGTTCTGATAAATGCACAGTGTCTTGAAGCTATATAAAAGCGATGCCAAGAAATCCCAAGAGGCTGACTTTCTTGGAACAATCTTAAGTCAACAAAGCTTGATTCAAAATCCATCTTTATTCCCTCCTCATCTAAATCTCAGCTTGACAGAATGTTCCTTATTAGTTACTTAGGAGAGGCCAAACTCATGCCTTCAGGTCAGCAACACAATCAATCATCAAGAAAAGAACATAAAGTAAGCAGCAGCATTCAGGCTCCCTCACAAATTCACAGCTCCCACAGACAGACACTTTCAACTCCCTCTTAAAGGAAAATAAGAAAAAAGACAGGTTATTCAGCCTTTCGTTTGGACACGCTGCATCTGTGAACACACCAACAAAAATGACCAGAAGATCGTCACAGTGTTCTGGAGTACACACGTTGGTCAGTAGTGAAAAAACCCAGAATAATTCAATACGAGCCACCTCAGGTGGTAAATGACACAGGCTTGTTTTACACAGATCCTTAAATCTGTGGTGTAGCCCGAGAATACATTTTTCCAATAAAGCCTATTTCCTCTCCACCCTCAGCCTCCCATTCTCTGTGTTTGCCACGCTCTCAGCAGTAACAAAACAGTTGTTTTGGGATTGTAACGTGAGAAAGGGAATGCTAAAATGCTCTGAGCTAAAATAAATGTTCTTTTAAAATAAATATGGTCCCACTTCATCCCCTTCTTAATTCTTTTGCATAGCAAAGTATAACTTTAAACAACTTTTAAATAAAGTGTGTTTATTCCTAGGCTATATTTTTGCTATATTCCAGTATTTGTTACAGCAAACTGTAAAACATCTCAACACCAACTCTGGAAAAGAACACTGTAACGTTATTTACAAGAGTTCATCATTCCACAGCCACTCATTTTAAAACTGTTCTCTCTACTTCATATCCATATTTAATTAAAGTAACTATACATTAAAAACAAACAAACAAACATTCCTTCTGATTTTCTTGAAGTAGTTTTTCTAAAACATTACGTAACAATAATAAATAATACATTATTTCCCATGACAAGATTAAGGGATTTAATTTAATACGGGGTTGGACTAGATAATCTTTAAAGGTCCCTTGCAACACAATACATTTTATGATTCTATCAATTCTATATAAACACAAACCAAAAGAGTAGATCCAACCACTCACAACCCACTGCTGCACAATTCTAACTCTAAAGAGCAGGTAGGTGTCAGATGTGGTTCCCAAGCGCCACAAGCACACCAGAGCTTATGAGCCATACACGTGAACACACTTCCTCTGATATCTCTTAACTGATTTGCCCCATTACAGCATTCACCTTTACCTTTTTTCTGCCAGTCCACTTAATTTTCCAGAAGTTATTTTATGAATTAGTATAAAGAACACAAGTTTTCTCATTTCAAGATCTATGTCCTGCTTTCAGCTGAATAGTCAATAGGCTGACATTGCTTGTGTGCTCAGGTAATCTTAGAAGAAGAAACACCATTTCCATACTGTAATGGCTTTGCTCATTTGCTTCATCCCAGCTTCCTACCAAACAAATGAAAGTCTTTCAGCATAGAAAATTTATCACCTTCACCAAGGCTCTTCCTTTACTGATCTAATATTTTCTCAGAGCCACTGTAAAAACCTCAGGCAGCATTTTTACTCTATTCCACCACTTAATTCCTACACATTTACTGTATTTTTAAGAAGTTACTAATCTTCAAAACAGGGATGACATTTTCTCAAATGCCAGTACCATTCGCCAACCATATGGTTGCCCTAAATGACAGGCCACATGTTAGTCCATTACTAGTTCCAAGTATTGTTCAACTTGATTCTTTTGGATGACTGCACAAACTTGGTGCTTCACAAAAAGTCACTGCTTTTCAGGTTTCCTCAGAGAAGTAACCTAATTTGCTGCCAAAGCTGAAAGCCTAGAAACACTACAGAAAGAGCCAGAGAGAGTTATGAAATCAATCTTTTGAAGACCAAAGAAAATATCATACTTTTCATAACCTCCTTAAATTCTGCTTGAAGACTACCACAGGTTTCACGCAAGGCATTTTTTTCAGCGTGTTTCAAAACTGTCTCAAAACTGCTGACAATAAGAAATAAAGCCACTGTCTGTACAGGTCTATGTTACCTGTTGATGCTTTTGGACAGCTTTAGTGTCTGAAGTAATTCCCTGGACTCAATCCACAATTCTTACCACTTCTGCATGACTGAGCAATGAAGATCTTCCACATTTACATAGAGAGATGCAGATCTTCTGAAACAAGTGCAAACTGGAAAGAATTCAAGAATGCACTTTACAAAGATATTCACCATTTTTTAGCCTGTTCACTGCTCCATCACCATCCATTACTTTTCAATAGAAGTGCATACAGGATCATTATGTAATCTGGGTTTAACAAACACCTTTGAGGACATGTGTCCTTACTCTAGTAATATAAATTCTGTCTGTTACTTCCACTGCCAGACTTCAATTGTCTGTTCCTATCGTGGTCTCCTCGCAAGACACCTGAGCTACACATCCCAGAAGGGAATCAGGGCTTAGTTCTAACTAATGGGAAAAAAAGCCATTAAAAGTTGCATGCAATAAATGATACATAAGGTCAAAAAGTCAGCAGCAACCACCAACATTCCCAAACATAAAGACAAGTGAAACAAACCCCACACACACTCACCAAACAAAGCACAGGCCAAACAGAATCCAAGCATCATTAAAACAGGTTTCCTCTCTCAGGCAAAAATAATCATTTCACGATGAGCAGACAAACCAAATTAAAAGAAGGAATTCTGAAGAGAAGGAAGGAACAGCTACAACCAACTGGACCAGAAAGACCCTAAAGATAAACAACAAAAGGCTATCAAGGACTTTGCTCCTCAGCACTGAATCCAGTTGTAACTGTGATACAAATGGACCATCAACATACTACCTGGCACAGCTGGAAAGCTTTATCCTAACACCGTCACATTCGTTTTCTTCCTCTAACTGCTGCTGGGGCTCCAGCATGACATTTGCAATCCATTCAGCAAAAGTATGGAACTGCGAGGGAATGAGCTTTGTGAGAAAGCAACAAATAGTAACTACTGCAGTATTCTGTTCTTGTAATGTTGAATTCTGTGGGTTAGATATGCCACATAAAGAAATAATATTGGGTTGGCCAAAAAGTAATTATGGAGTTTTTTTGTAATAGATGGACATATATGTCTTGAAATCTAACTAACTTCATTTAAAACTGCAAATGGATTATACAAATTGACAGCTGACAGTTCAAGCTTGTTATAGAAAAAGAAAGTGCACAATTTCATTCAAAATTTTTTCGGTGGTGTCAATTTCAAAGTGGAAAATCAAAAGGAACATTTTCATCATCTTTTGCTGTATTACTTCCAAAAAAGAAAAAAAACGCTCTGCAAGCTCATAAAAAGTTATGTGATCTGTACAGTGAAGATGCCTCAAAACTACAGCAGTGTCAGAATTGGTTTGCAAAATTTCAGTCCAGAGATTTTGATGTTAAAGAGGCACCACATGCCAACTGAAGTTGGTAACAACAAAATAAAGGCATTGATCAACTCCAGTCAGCGTTTATCGACACAAGAGATTGCTGATAAGCTTAACCTACCAAAATCAGGGATCGAAAACCATTAAAACAACTTGGATATATTAGGAAGCTCAAAATTTGGGTACCACATGAGCCCAAAGAAATTAATCTCACCAAGCGTGTTGACATCTGCAATTGTCTCTTGAAACACAAAGAAAACGATCCATTTTTGAAATGTACGATAACAGGCAATGACAAATGGATCATCTACAACAACGAATGAAAAAGACTGTGGAGCTAGTCTGATGAAGCAGCTCAAAGCACTTCAAAAGCAGATACGCACCAAAGGAAGGTTAAGCTGTCAGTCTGGTGGAACTTCAAAGGTATTGTGTGTTTTGCATTGCTTCCAAGGAACCAAACCACCAATTTGGACATGTACTGTCATCACCTGGAGAAATTATACCATCAAACAGAAGCATCTGAAACTGAAAAGGTGTTGTGTTTCTCCATCATAACGCTAGAACAGTTTGGTCACTCGTCAAAAACTGCAGCTTGGATGCATTACCACATCCACCATACTCGCCAGACCTGGCCCCATCAGACCACCATTTGTTTTGTTCTTTACAAAACACCTTGAATGGTAAAACCTTCACTGCTGATGAGGTTATCCAATTGTTTGTTGCCAAAAAAGGTAAGAACCTTTTTGAGCGCAGAATTGTGATGTTACCTGAAAGATGGCAAAAGGTAACTGAACAAAATGGACGCTGTATTGTTTAATGAAGTTTTTTCCCCACAAAATATTTGCCTTTCATTTACCCAGAAAAAAGGGCATTGATATTTTTTTTTCTCCAACCCAGTAATATTTTTGGTACTGCAGCCTAATGAATAGAAACAGAAAGCATATGAAAATCCTAGGCTTTGTGAAAACTCAAATCAAGAAAGTAAAGAAAAACTTCTTGTATGGAGAAGCTGTTAAATTTCTAAAAGAAATAAAGAGGGCATGGAAAGAAGCAGCTACAACATTTTAGCTTCAGTGTTTGCACCGTCAAAACCACAACAGCAGCACAGGCTGAACTGACAGAGAACATACAAAGACTTACCCAAATCCATGTACAGATAATTCTCCTGACAGGAATGATAGCTGTGTATCACTGCAAATGGACTCGTATGGACATGAAGTGAAACAAACCCAGAACAGAATCACAGAATCACAATGTGTGGGTTGGAAGGGACCTTTAAAGGTCATCTTGTCCAACCCCTCTGCCATGGGCAAGGGCATCTTTAACTACATCAGGTTTCTCAGAACCCCATCAAGCCTGAATGTCTGCAAGGAGGGGGCTCCACCACCTCTCTGGGCAACCTGTTTCAGTGTTTCACCACCCTCATAGTGAAGAACTTCTTCATAATATCTAATCTAAATCTACCCTGCTCTGGTTTAAAACCACTACCCCTTGTCCTATTGCTATGCGCGCTTGTAAACAGTCCCTCCTGAGCCTTCTTGTAAGCTCCCTTCAGGTACTGGAAAAGCTGCCCCAGAGCCTTCTCTTCTCCAGGCTAAAAAAACCCCATGTCTCTCAGCCTGGCCTCACAGGGAAGGCACTTCAGCTCTCTGATCATTTTTGTGGCCCTCCTCTGGACCCACTCCAACAGTCCACATCCTTTTTATATTGGGGGCCCCAGAGCTGGACGCAGTACTCCAGGTGAGGTCTCACAAGAGCAGAGTAGAGGGGCAGAATCACCTCTCCCAGTTCGCTGGCCTCACTTCTTTTGATGCAGCCCAGGATGCGGTTGGCCTTCTGGGCTGCAAGTGCACATTGCTGGCTCATGTCCAGCTTCTCATCCACCAGTACACACAAGTCCTTTTCCGCAGAGCTACCCTCTGTCACATCACCCCCCAGCCTGTACTGATAATGAGAACTGCCCCTGCCCAGGTGCAGGACCCAGCACTCGGCCTTGTTGAACCTCATGAGGCTCACATAGGCCCATTTCTCCAGCTTGTTCAGGTCCCTCTGGCATGTCAACTGCCCCAGTCAGCTTGGTGTCAAACTTGCTGAGGGTGCCCTCAATCCCACTGTCCATATCATTGATGAAGATATTAAATAGTACTGGTTGCAGTACGGACCCCTGAGGGACATCACTTGTCACCCATCTCCATCTGGACATCGAGCCGTTGACCACTACTCTCTGGATGTGACCATTCAACTAATTCCTCATCCACCAAACAGTCCACCCATCAAATCTGTGTATTTTCTGCTTAGAGAGAAGGATGCTGTGGGAGACCATATCAAAGGCCTTGCAGAAGTCCTGAGAGATGACATCGATTACTCTTCCCTTGTCTGTTGATGTAGTCACTCCATTGTAGAAAGCCACTAGGTTGGACTTGTCCCTAAGTAAAGCCATGCTGGCTGTCTCAAATCACCTCTCTGTGCTCCACATGCCTTATCAGAGCTTCTGCTCCATGACCTTCCCAGGCACAGAAGTAAGGCCGACTGTCTTATACAATAAAAGAGATCTTAGACAATAAAAGCCTGCTCTCTAGTTTATTTCTGGATCAACTTGAACTGGAGTCTACTTGCCTGTCCCGGTTTGAGCTTAATAGAACTAATTTTCTATTTAGTGATTTTACTTTTCAGCACAGTCTCTTTTAAGTGGCTGAACTTGCTGAAAACTAGCAGCATGTTTTTCAGTAAGTGCTGCTAGAAGATAAGGTCAGTTGTCTCACCATGTGTGCCATATCTGCGCTTACAGGGGGGTAAGCGGACCCAAAACTGACCAATGAGGTATTCCATCCCACATACGCCATACTTGGTATAAAAGCTGAGGAATCATGAGGGGCTCGACCCTTCTTCCATCTTGGAGCTCTTCCATCTTGACCCTTCCGTCGGTCTCGATCCTGCAGAGGCCGAGGCCTGAGCAGAACCGTGCTCGTTCATCTGCCGCTGATCCTGATTCGTGTGTTCTGCATCAGCTCCCACCTGCTGCTGAGTTTGGTGTGGGACTTTTCCAGTGCCCGGCTCTGCAGAGCCTCTGGTGATGTATTCGTCATTGGGGAGAGGGCAGGGGAAGGATTTTATATTGGTTTTGTATATACTTGTACTTATCTGTATATATATTTCATTATTTTCCTATTTACATTATTATCCTGTAGTATTAGTATTATTGTTTTATTAAATCTGTTAGTTTTATTTTCCAACTCGTAAAGTCTCTCTCCCATATTTAATTTGCAGCAGCTACAAAAGACTTATGCAGAAGTCAATTATTCTCCCTCAAGTACAACCCTGCAATCACAATCCAGTCAAACTCACAGAATACAAGAACATGGAAATAAAAACAAAACAAAAAGCCCAAACTCAAAGAAGTTCAGTAAGAATTATTCCTGTCAAAGGCAGGAAGGTATAAATATAATAAGAAATTAAGACCCTTATTAATTTTCAGGAACTGCTCTTGTACATTTAAGTATACTTGAGGTAAAAATTAGGTTCCTTACATGAAATATCAACAAAGTGTTATAAAATAATATTTAAAAACATTAGGAGTGTAAACAAAATGAAGACTTCATGTAAACCACTGTCTTCAGCATGACATGCTTCTAGAAAACAACACAAGTTAAACTGATCTTATCTTACAGTAAAGTGAATTAAGCAAAATGAAGCAGTATGAAATCTACAATTTTACAAGTCAACATTATAGTTTGAAAACTATTTAGAACTAAATTTTTCTCTATTTCTAACAGCCCAACAAGTTCCTGTCACAGTCAAAACCTGTAACTTCCCTGCCAAAAACACCCAACCCAAACCCAAAAACTTACCAGGCTTTCAAAAACAAAGAGATACAGACACATATATTGTGTTTTTCTAGTGAAATGACCAATGACATACAGAAAACTACACATGAAATTTTTGCTGAAGACGATCAAGCTAGAGAATTCAAGCATTTTGCAGCACCCTTTCTTCACACAAAAGAAAGTACTCTTCCTAAAAATCTTTTATCCACGTGTGAGATCGTAGATTCTTGAAGAGATAGACAGACCTTACACAAAGCTTTATGTTGGTGTCTACACAGTAAGAAATAGCAGTATTATCAATTTCTATTTGAAATACAGCTAAGTTTAAATGTAGTTAAATTTTTGCTAAGTTGAAAAAAAAAAAGTCCACAGTCAGACAACAAATACCCATTTTTCTTTTAGCAAAATAATTAGTTTTTCTTTGTAAGTTATAGGATGACCACATAGAGTCATCTGTAAAGATTAAATTAGTACAATACAAAAGAATGCATCACAGTCTGAACAAACAAATGCATTTCACTTACCAACAGAGAAGCAAATTCTGTAACACAAACTACATTTTCAGCAGACTGCTGACAAAGCAGAATTCGTATAGTGACCTAAGGCTGCCCTCTTCCCAGCCTTTATAACTGTCAAATGTCAAAATATATGCAAAGTAATTGTAAGCACTCAACTACTCGCACACAGTTCTTGAGACCTTCCCTTCTGTGGTTTGTAACTATAATTTTCTGAAAATTACTTGCTCACTAACATTTTTATTTTTTTAGTCTAAAAACTGTTGTGTTTATTGATATTAAAAGGACAAGTATCAGTGACTGCTTCACAGAATTCAAAATAGAGCAGGTTAATGTGTTACCTGCATGACAAATGAAGACTTAACATTCATAGCAACTTATTCTCAAGACAACAAAAAGTGAACAAAAAGGGTGAAGTACAAAAAAAGATGGCAGTCAGTCAATTACAATATCAGAGGTAGAAACAAAAGGAAAAACCCCAAAATTCCAAGGAAAAAAGTAAACAATTGATTCTCAGGGTTTTTTTTGTGTGAAGACTGATTTTGGACTCACTAATCCAGATGAGGTTAGAGCTGCCTCATTTAACGGCATTCAGCCTCCATCCTGCAAAAGGATGTAAATACAACCTAGGAAAACAAGCCTTGGAAGTTTTACCTTCCTTTCTACACCTAGGGAAAAAACAGTCACAAGCAGTTCTTTCACTACCTTTGAAGTAGTTTGTACCTCACTCTCACTACAGAGCCAGACTTTCTCAGTCACCTCTTTTTTTCTTCATTCTGTTGGAAACTGAGGCAGTCTGACTCCCAGTGAGTTATGGGAAACAAAGAAAGGAAAAACACGGTGACAAGGTACTGAAGGACTGCCTGTGTGCTCACAAAGCAGGCAGTCGGTAGCTAAAGCGGAAGCTAAAGCTAGACTCTAGACTATGCCCAATATGCATACAGCTGCAGTCTATACCTGTGATATGAACACGTCTGCAAAGAGGAAAGGCGTAAGAATAGCACCAGATAAGCTTCAGCCTAAGGATACCATTAGGTCATGCCGCAAGTCATCACAGAAATCCTACTGATACAAACAATCCAATGTGCTTCCAGATTCTTCCAGAAGGGGAACACAACACCCTGCTGATGTTTCCAGATTAAGCAGCACACGGCACAGTAACACACAGCACAGATCCAGAGACACAGCACATCCATAAGCAGACCTTCCGCAGAATCCAAGGATTTCACTGTGCTATCAAGTTTTGCAGACGTAACTATCACAAACTCAACCAGAATAACATTTGCTGAGAGCGTTTCTTCTGAAAGACACCACAGAGTAAAAACCATCTTCTTCGGTTTTCTTCTTTAACCTAGAAGTACTTACCAGTTTTGCCCAGTAAGAGTTCCCCATCTCCTAGAGGAGATCCTAAAGAAGAGATCCTAAACCCAAAATAGGGCAAATGTCTACCAAAAGTAGAAAATTTCTACCTAGGTAAACCCAAAGTTCACTCTGCAGTTCCAGAAATACACGCTACTTCTCACTGCCTCTCCTAAAAGGCACACAATGGAACCGCTATTGTGTTTCACTCCCCAGATGGCTACATTTCCATGGTGGATTAAGTGGTCCAGAACATCCCTACCTAACTCAAAGGGGTACAGTGAAGACTATAAGGCCTTACAATGATGAAACATACTAATGATCTTTACTGTAGTCATGCTAGGTAAAACACTACAAGACACAGAACTTGAAAACTCTACAGTTACAAATTCTTATCTCTGTCCTGCTGTTATATTGCAATATATTTTTATTTGCATTTTAATGTTATTGCTTACAGCTTCAGGGTGGGAGTCCTATTACCTTAACTACCTCTATTATCATGTAATTCTACAGTGATTTAAAAAAACATACGTAATAATGAAAACTGACCACATACCATATACACTAATTCCTTGTCATCCTCCCTCTAAATTACAGTAGGCAGCTGGATTCAGTAGTACTGAGGCCACTTAGCTGAGAAGTTTGTTAGATGATTTTGTTTGGAGTTCCATTGCAGCTTAAAGATTTGGGGAGTAACAAATCTATATTTGAACAAGTGTGGCTGAAGCTTTCCAACAGGTCAGACAACTTAGCAAAATAAAGCAGCAAGTACATATACAGCCATGAGCACCTACAGGTTTTTTGGTAACAATTTCCACAAAGGAAGTGATGAACTTTAAGACAAAATACATTCCCTCTACGCAGCAATTCTTCAGCTAAAGCAGTACTTTAGCTAAAAGAAGCTATAAGTTAGAAATATTAGAATGTAGAGAATGCCTTGGACTAACACCTTCTTAGCTTTAATCACAAATAATTGCCTCTTCTTATACTAATGAGCAAAGCAAAAAGGAAAGTAATTTAGACAATTCATTCAGGGTAATAGCTTTGTGCGCTAATATTACTGCTAAGAGATTCATTCTCAATTTCCTTGAGTACAATAATAGAGCAGCAGTAACTTTTTCACTTCAGGGAGCTTTTCTATCCTATGTAAATATAAACAGAAATCCCATTATCTATTGATAAAAACAACAAAGCAAGTTAAATAAAGTTTCGTATGTTACAATTTCTTATAACTGCCACCAGGTCCCTGGATCACAAGTGTAAATAAAGCACTTCACTTACTGAAATCAATGAGAAACCTTCCAAATCCTTGCCTTTGGTACTGGGGCATGATCATTATGCAGGAGACATTGTACTTCTGCTGGCAAAGCTTTTCCTGTGGGAAGGAGAAACAGATCAAGTATGTCAAAGTACTGCTGAAGTGGGCAATTGCCTGCACCTGCCACTGTCCTTGTAAAACATCCCAGTAAGGTGAACAGATGCATGGGGTCAGTACCAAAGTCAAATAATTCCACATTTAATTATAAGCAGGAAGTATCAAACATACCCTGAAAAATATTTGTAATTAGTTAACTACTCAGCATCTTAAAAATTAAATACATTGTCTAAACAGCACAATGAAGTTTAAGTGCTGTAAAGGAGAAGGACAAGAGGAAGAAGGAAATATTTTAATGCTTCACTGACCACTCTGTCAAGAATACACAAGTAGAAAATAATATCCATACACATGGTGAAGCTGTATTTTGTGCAATTGCTGCACTAAATGCCTGCTGGTTTCCATCTTTATTTTGTCTTTTCTCTCTGAATGAACATGAAGTCAGAGTGGGGGGGAGGAATCCCATATCCATAGAACTAAGAAGTCCTATTTGAAGCATACAAACTTATTCAAAGCTGAATGTTTCTCACCTGAATCCAAATTAAGGCAGAAGGCTCAGAAAACAGAGCTCTTTCAGACTGAAGTCATATAACATAGAGCCAATGCAAGCAAAAATTACACTGATTGTTTAAGACAATGGAAGGAAGCATCTAAGCTAAGAAGCTATTCTAATAATGTAAGGTTAATAAGTTCTTTCAGGTTTATTGACAGAAAGGAAGAAACTTGAAGCCTTGCTACCTTTAAAAGATTGCACAAACACATACACACAGGTAAACCCCCCAAACCACTACCAAAATCAGCACTAGGTGGTTTTGAGGGAAACCAAATAAACCAACCAAAAATATCCAGATCAGGATAACTGACAAGAAGCTGTGGCAAGTACATGGATAGTTTAAGACACCATCTATCACTTCAGCCTCCACAGATAACACTAGACCAGTGATGACACTGACAGGATAACATGACAGTATGCTGGTTTCCAAACACTTCTTCAGCTGTGAGAGCTGATACCCATGCCATAGTTTACAAAGGTTTCTTAGCTTCTACAGTACGGTGAAGTATTTTCTCTGTGTAGGCCTCCTAAACTCCCAAGACTGCTGCTAATATGAAGTTGACATCCCAGCAATGTATCTGTAATCAGGAAAGAAAAGCCAGAGCATTTCTGCCAGCAAGAGCTCATACACACACACACACACACACACACACACACACACACACACACACACGTTTTGTTTTGAGGTTTTTTTGGGGTTGTTTTTTTTTGGGGTGTGTGTGGTTTTTTTGTTTTGGTGGGGTTCTGTTTGTTTGTTTTTGGTTTTTTAAAGAGGGAGGGGGCAGGAAAACACACATGCAATTCAGTAAACAATTTCCGTACTTCAGTGGAATTTGAGATGTCTTTTTCCCTAAGTTTTGGTAGCCAAAACATTTGTGATCATCAGATGTGACAAACAGACTGGCCAAAAGCAACAGAGGTGAAGTGGGGGAAGAAAATGTATCCTTGCTGAAAGAAGAAACAAACATCAGGAGAGACTCATCTCAACACCTGCAGTACCTTAAATAAATCTACTAGAAAATACTTGCCTGTATCAGAGTTGACATGTTTGTATGCCACAAGAACTTTTAACTGACATAGGAGAGTGCCTGCCTATCTCACCTTAATCCCAGCAAGGCCCACGTCTTGGAAGGCACTGGTCAGACCCTCAAGAGATCACTATAATACGCAGGTACTCTGAGATGATATTTAGATGTCTTTAAAATAATATCTTCACACAAACAGTCAAGAAAATTATATACTGAGAGAGGTGATGGGGCAAGAAATACTGAATTTCTGAGTAACTATAACAATTCATCACATTTCTTGGACAAATTGACTAACGAAAGCTTTTCCTTTTGCAGACATCTAACTATACTTAACCATGATTGTTGGTCATCTTTGTAAAGACAGTCCACATAAGTATTATTTTTGCCTATAGCAGCCATCTTCTGCTTTAAAATTCAAAGCAAAACCACAACCAATAGAGACATCTGCTCTAAAGAAGGCATCCACCATAAAGTTAGGCACTGCATTCTTGCACTTACTGTAATAAGTAACTGCATCAGATCAGACTGTACACAAGAGATAAATGCAGCTGGCCATTTATGTCTAAACAGCCAACTTGAACTGCCTGCAGTAAAACCATGAAAATACATCATTTCAAATACCTAGCACTTTTAGAAGCTCGACTCAGTGTATTATTGCAAAAATGGAGGAGGAGGAAAAAGATTTAATTTTCAACTGAAACCACAACACAGTCTGGAAAGAAAAACAAAACAAACCCCACAAACAACCACAAGAACCCCCTCACCACCAAACCAACAAAGAAAAACCCAATGCATGTGGCTGAATGCACATACCATTTCTCAATTTGCATCAGTCTTTGAAACAAGAAAGTACGAGTGTATTTGTGGCAATGCACGTTCTAGCTGAGATTTACAGAGAAGATTTCAAGCTTCTGAATTGTTTTTCTTTGCTGTTGGCAGAAATATTAAGGAAAGCGGGAAACTGCAAATGTTCAGCAAACACATTGTTTTTTACCTTTGAGAAATATCCAACTAAATGGCAGCCTTTCTCATCATTTTTTGTAAGGACATAGAAGAGGAATGGTTCGACATCATAATACAAGGTTTTGTGGTCCAGAAAGAGCTTAGCTAACAAGCAAAGATTCTGACAATAAATTTTGCTCACATTTCCATCAACCTAGAAAGCAGGACAGATGCAGTTACTTCCAATGCCACCAACACGTTAATACAAAACAACTTTTTGAATCAATCACATCCTAAAAACAAACATGAACTAATGGTGTTACAGGAAAAAACCCCTACACATTAAGAAGATAAATGCTCCGACTTCCTGTTAAATAAGAATTCTCTGATTAGTACTAATTACTTTGCATTTGTAAGTACCCTCTGAGGATTCAGATTTATTAAACAAAGTAACTTCACCTTTTAATTGTTCAAGTGAGACTTACCTCTCTCACTTCATTCCTGGAATTAAAATGAATGACCGGCAGCCAACAAAAATGTATAGTTAAAACTGCGTTAAACTGTGGTTTGCTAGAAGGCAGTACAACAATAAAAAACCAAACAAAACAGAACAATGAAGAGTATTGCATTGAATCCTTAAGCTGTAAGGCCAATGAATAAGTTGTCAATTATGTAACAACCACAGTAACATTTTAGATAAATTAGACAAGACAACATTTCTGTGCTAGACTAAAACACTACTGAGCAAGAGAAATAAATTTTCAGGCTAAATGCTACCATTAGTCTAGGTACGTTACGAGTGTAAAGAGTCAAGCTGTGACTCAGACAGCTGCAGAAAAGCCAGACACAGATGCAGATTTCCTAGATCAATTAAGTTACTCCCTGAAAGGGACAGCTCAGTCAAAGGCAACAGCATTTTATAAGTAATCTTAATGGAAAGGTTTGCGTGTACTTATGTTCTTTGATAAAGTCACTAGCTGTATTTCATTCTCAGAGACGGTCAAATGGTATGCACAGTATTCTATTCTAATAAACACACTATTCTAATTTGATTTTAGTAAGAGCTGCAAGTTACAAATCTGAGTAAAACCCAACCTCTTGGATATATTAAGGGATTTCAAGTTGACTTCAGTAGTACAGCTGCATTATCTGGATTTACAAAAAAACATTTAATGGACAGCTACTGCTCCTAAAGGCATCAGAATAAACTTGCATACAGCACTTGAGAACCTACCACGTACATTAAGCTCTCATAAAACTCACTCTGTTGTCTGGATGCTTTTTTATTCCTTTTCACACTTATTAGCAAGTACAAATTAAATGCAAACATTAACCAAGTAGATCATCACTGGGTAAGCCATAAGCCTGAAAACCCAAATTATATAAGCTATCATTTTGAGTAAGAATATTTGTACAGAAATGTCAGAAATTCCTTAAATTCCAGGCAAACACAGCTTGTTCATCAGTTTTAAGTGGGGGGGGGGGAACAGGGATTGCAACTTCAAAAGCAAGCACCTGTCAAGTTTCTTGCACACAGCATAGTAGTAAACTATGTCAAAGTCTTCTCTCAAATCTGTCAAAGTCACGCTATGGGCAGAGGTACATAAATCCTAAATGGCCAACTCATTTCTATTTCTCTCATAAACAGAAAACATGAAGGAAACCACAAACCCTTCATTCTGTCAAACAGAAAATGGGTGCACAGAATTTCTGAAAGTATATGTGAGGAAAGACACCATCTGATAAGGAAGTTTTCACAGTTATAAGCGTAACAACTGACACTAACCTTTCAAATAAATAAATAAATAAAACCCCGCCACAACCCACTTCATTTCAGAAGTCTCAATGTAAGTGCTTATTGAAGCACCCAAAATAGAGAAAGAAAATAAAAGCAGT
>NW_010188713.1:110373-111396 GCF_000695765.1 Mesitornis unicolor
AAAGAGTTGGGACACTGCTTTCACATGCACCTTGTTTTCCATGTGTTTTTGGTGTTGGTCCCCCACCTATCCCCACCAGAGCCGTATTTTCCTTTATTTTTTTTTAAGCTTTAATTCACATGTCGGTAGTAGGTAATGAAAATAAAGAAAATGGAAAGCAGGTTTTGTCTATTGTATGTTGCACACCTGTTAATAGAGAAAATAAGTTATTTTGGACTGAGTAGGACAATTCTGTCTCTTGATAGGAAAACAGTTAAGTCTGTTTACAGCTTGGGTCTTTTGTTGGGATATCTACAATATTTATAAAAAACCATCCAAGTGAGGAAGGAAGCAATCTTGATGCAGATAACTTTTTTTTTAATAGCACTAAAACAAACAAGTGAACCAAATATTAAGATCTTGTTTTAATTTAAGTAAGGACTTCCAAGACTGCATCTACCATTGTTTGAACATGGCCATGACCAAGCACGACAGACATCTGTACAATAAGAAAACTGAAGTTTCAAGTAGAATCTATGATACCTGCAATTAAAAAAGTTATGAATATACACATCTAAATATTGCTGTCGATAAACAGCCTCAAAAGAAGTCCTAGTAACCCCAGCACTCTTTTCTGTTAATGCAACTGGTAACAACTCTTGAGACATGGGAATGTGGAGGTTAATGAATAGCTTTAGTAACTGCCGGATGCTATTTGAAACACAGAATTATGTTGTCCAGCATATCCTTAAAATCCCAAACTTGAACAGAAGTAGTCTCCCAAGAGAAGAATTTAGATTATAAAAGAATGCACATCCACAAGCTCAACTCTGGACTTTCTAAATTAGAGGCAGTGTCTTCTGGTCAAAGTTGGACTGAATCTCCATTACCCAATGTAATGTTTCAGGGCAAATTTCTCAAACATCCAGAAGGAAGGCAAAAACACTTAGTAGTTACATCCATATTTTTAGAACAATACACAATAAACTGCTTTGCCTGCTTGGATACATTGGAAGCATCTGCATTATGATTAGGATTCTCCCT
>NW_010188713.1:111427-129747 GCF_000695765.1 Mesitornis unicolor
CGAAAGATACTCAAATTGCCAGAAATTAATAGGTGCAAGAGGTATTTTTGCTGAGAAAGGAAAGGCAATCCAGTCAAAGAGCTTCCACTGTAGTCTCCATCTAAGATGCATGCAATACAAGTATCTTAAGAGGCTGGATAATGCAGGAAGTACAAGTAAACAAAGAAAGAAATGAGAGAACGTGCAGGGTTGAACAGGACAGGGAAGATGGACTTGTTTATGCAGTATAAGAATCTCCTCCAAGAAAGTATTTAAGTATGTTGAAGTTTTCTCTAGTTCTACAACTGATCTGTAATGTCTACAAACCAGTTACTTTCAGAAATTTTGATATACCTACCTCGAATACTGAAAGGTCATTTCTTCTGTAGATTTCATTGGCTGGAGGATGAAACCAGCCACATTTCTTTGAATGCCTTAATAAAATGTTTTTACTTTTCATGTATTTAAGACAGAATTCACACAGGTAAAGCTTTGGTAATCTGTATGAAAATTAGAAAGATATTTTATACAAAACAATCCATTGAATTCTATAAACAAAAAAGTTACCACAAAATGAAAGGCCCTCCCCATTTAAATATAAAGTCCCATAAGTAAAAGCTGCTTAAGTTTAAAAGAAAAACAAAACCAGAGTGAATGATTAAACATACACATCAGCCATTAGAAAAGAAAGAGAAGATCAGCTTCAATCAATCACAACGAGCCTAATTCAATTGAGTTGGACTGTGAGTCATCTGCTTTGTGGCCCAGCCTCTGGTAGATCCCAGTTACTTCCCCTCTTCCCACATTCCACCTAAGCTTTTGCTGTGGTCTCCATCAAAGTAAGCACAATGAAGTCCTATCTCAGGAGTGTAGATTATTGTACTCCTCCAGGAAGGATTCAGTTCAGACTACGTACAAGTAACTCACATGCTCTATGGAAGACAATGCTGACAAGCGTTCCACATATCAGAAGCTGTTATTTCCAGTTAATTTTATGGCTATATACCTTCATTTTTAAATTAGTAAAGTAGTAGAAGACTGTTGCAGAAATTAATTAGTAAACAAAGTTTTAGAGCAGAGGCAAATCTTTATCTGCTCTGAAACCCCCGGCATATCCTGACATCATACCCATGATTTAAACTACTTCAGTGTTCCAAGAAAGTTTATCAACAATATAAAAAGTAGTTTGAACTGCAATGATGTCATCCTAGTGCACTCAGAGCAGAGAGCCACACCGCCTCCTACAAATGCCATCCCACTATAGCTTCATGCTAATAATTATCCATCATTATGCCTCTATCTGGGATTAATTTACTTGATGGAACAGGTAACTCTTTCACAAGATATCAACTGAGGGACTAAAAAAGTAACTGAAAAAAATATTAACACTATCAAAGCAGTGGTAATCAGAGGCAATGGAAATGTTCTCTACACTTTTATTAGCCCTGTATTTTTGTATTACCAATTCCCGACATATCCCTCATTCCCACCACACAAAGATGGTGATATCTAGGAATGAAAGAGATGGAGAGAAAATGCACTTTACAATAATGCTATACAAAGGCCTTTTGGAACAGACAACATAATTCTGGCTTGCTATTGTAGTACAGCTTGATAAACATACAGTTCTGAAAATCGCTGTGTGCCACAGATCCAATAGATTCATAAAACATTTATTTGCAGCACATACAAAAATCTGCAGGGATCTGCCGAACACACACACTAGGCTCATGCTCTCGGCCTGATTTTGAGGTGCGCCCTGGCAAAGGTGGCCAGAAACGAGACACTGTTGCCACAGCTTGCTCACTTTATTTATCAAACATGTTCAGACTTCTCCCTGGCCCCTAAAAAAAAGGGGTTAACAAATTCTGGATGAGAAACAAGATTAGTTGCTCTAATGGGTCAGAAGTTGGACATACCTGTTGCAATGGTTTGGAAAGAAAACAAAACAAAACAAACCCCCAAAAACCAACAACCAACACCCAAACAGAAAGAACCCCTCCAAAAAAATCAAACCGAACAACACCAAACAAGCAAACAAAAAGAACAAACAAACAAAACCACACCAATACACACTGCAAGATTACGTTTATGCAGGACTAGGAAAATCAGTCTTTTGAATGTATCTTTGATTAGAACTAATAAAAACCAAAAAAGAGAAAACAAATCCTTGTTCTCACTTATAATTGCAAAAGTATCTTTACTTGTAGAAAATGTACATTGTAAACAATTACAAAAGAGTAAGAGAATTAATTACAATTACCACGTTAGTAAAAATTCCAACAACATATGACAATCTTGACAACTCACTACCTTGCATATTCCTGTGGGTAAGGTGAAGAGTACCAGGTCTGGATCTCGTATTTGCCAAACTCAATCACTGCAGGGTATCGCCCACTTGTTTCACCAGTGTTTTTACACCCAATTTTCTGTCAGGTACAATAAATGCAAACTATTAGTCACAGAAAAAGTAGAAGTAAAGTTAGCTTTCTATCATCACTTTCACCCAGTGAAGCTGAGAGAAACCTCAGGTATTCAAATCGGTTGCTTAAGTTCTTCCAACCTGGCCAGAGGACAGAGTTTGCAAACAGACAAATAGAAACAGTGAAAATTTATTTCAAGGTGTCAAAAAACTAAACATGAAGTTAAGTGAGCAGTGCTTACAAGTCAGTACAATTAGATGGTGAACGGCCCAGCCAAATAAGAGGCACAACTATCTTAGTTCTCTTCTCCTGCAGCAACTAATGTGAGAACTTCTCTACAGTTGTGGTTCAAACTCAAAGCTGGCCTTTTGTCAAAACAATGAGGGAGAAGGCTTCAGCAGAACCCTCGAATCCTTGGGATTCATCTCATAACAGTCAAGAGTATACTAACACACACTAATCTTAGCTACCATACTGAAGTTGAGCTGATCAGACAGTGACTGCTAGATACTACAGGGCTGGCAAAATACAAAAATAGAAGAAACGTGAGGGGAAAAAACCCTCATTTCTATGCCTGAAATTTTAAGAAATCTTACCACCTAAGATATTTGGACTGCATATGAAAGGCAAAGAAAGGAGAAGGTAGAAGCCACTTCCACAAGCAAGTGAAGTAAAAAGTAATAATGAAGCTAAATCTTTAAACTTGGTTTGAGTTTGCTGGTCAACACACTCTGAACTACAAACATAAAAAAAGGTACCTGCATTGACCCACAGCAAGTTAATGTCAGTTCTTGTACACTAAACCTTAAAAAAAACTACGTTACTTCCATTACTGAAAACAGTACAAGACACTAATTTATGATGCAATCTTATAAAAAGCAGCAGTTGAAACATCACATGTCCCTCCCTTCTGACCCAGGTTGGTCAGAGAAAGACACTGGCTGCTCATTTCACAAAGAAAAGTAAAAAAGTCTGTTTTGCTATAGGAATATTCATCTGCCATGTCCAGCTTCATTGGCAAAAACAAAACAAAACAAAACCCCAAAAAGACAACAACAAAAAATGCCCCACAAACAAAAACACCAAAACAAAACCACACCAAAACCAACAAAAAACCTCTAAAACTAGCTCAGTCTCCACAAGCTTTAGATTACCACTGCATACCTTAAAAAGAAATGCATTAACACTGGCTGGTATAAACAGTTTTAATCAGATTCAGCTCAAATATTTTCACTGCTAGAAAAAGTCTATATTATTTAAACTCAAAGTGTGAAAAATCACTACATAAAATGAAGTTATGAACTCACTAAAGCCAGTTTCCTACCAAACAATATTTGAGGGACAGACTTAACTTTTCACAGTGGCTGCTTTATCCACAGAGAAAAATCATCAGGCCCCTACTTACTCACCAACATCCTCTCAGTCCTGATCGAGATGTCAGCTATGTTTAAGGAGTATTAGTCCTCTGTCCAAAATGCTCAGGTGTATCTTTTAAAATCTATCCCAATGTCATTTATCTGACCCATTCCAGAGTGATGTCTTGTCTCCTATCTAGGAGACTGCAACTGTATATAGAGTGTCTCCCAACCTAAATTCACAGCAAGCATGACACATTCAATCAAAAGGAATATGCTAGAAATTAAGATGAATAGAAGTATGAAAATGATCAGAGTTTTTATTTACAGAAATAACTACATTTTATGCAACCTGATTCTTACCTCCAGGGAAAGTTCTCGAGCCTGCTTAAATACTTCCAAATCCTCCTGCGTAACAGTGTCCTTGCTTCCCACCAGAAATACATCCGTATTTTCTTGTTTGATGCTTAGTTTGATTTCAGTATCTGTTATTTAAAACCAGCAAAAAGTTTATTCACAGACATGAAGATTACACATGCCTTACCAAAGTGATACTCCTAAACAGGACTGTAGCAACTGTAACTGTTATGACTTCCCCTTTTAACTAAATTTGGTATTATCAAGTAACAAAAATGAAACCTTCCCCCCTTCTTGTTTAGTAGTTTCCTGTTGCATGAGCTATTTTTGGTGCTTGCTTGTCTGTCTCAATAAGCCTTTATAGTCTAGTTCTACTATATTTGTTTTGAACCCCATGAAACGGAGTATATTCTATCACTAGAACTATGCCACTTGATTCCAGTATACTCTACAAGGTAAAAATAAAAATAAGAGAAAAAAGTTGCCCTTAAAAGTTGGAGACCAATGCTAAGCTAAGTCTACATTCAACATTATATTTTTTCTTAAATAAAAGTAATTATAAAAGAGGTAATTCACAGCAGTATAGATCAAGTGTTGTGGAGACTGTAGCAGGATGGAATTGTTCATGAAAAAGCAATGGAGCAGAGGGAAATGAATTGAAATGCCCACCATTATAAGCACTGACAGCACACAATCATGATGACGGCACTACTGCCAGGGAAAGGGCAGGGGAAGAACAAAGAAGCAGCATGAAAAGTGGCCACTCATGCGGTACTACACAGCCATAAGCAACATTATGATGGCACTTGGGGCTCCTAGTGTCACTATGGATGCAAAAAATAATAAAAAGGTGGTGTGATATTAGTCAGAAAAAACATTTTGGAGATTTAGTCAGCATTAGATAAAAGGTCAAAGTTTCGTTGCTTTTGTATGAAAGTGAAGTAAGAACAAGAGAAATAGCTAAGACCTATGTGACAATATAAGAATTTTGGTTTTGGACGGGACGCAGGTTTGGTTGGCGCTTTGACCTTTGCTTACCATCATCCTGATCAGGTTTAATCCTTCCGTCTGCCAAGCTCCCCTTCCCTGGTGAGGGGGTGCCCATCTGAGGGGTCACTTTATACTTTAATCTGCCTAGAATCCTGTGCTTTTTAAGGAAAGTTGTTCTCTTGAGGTGAGCAATCGCTTTAAAAGCATGTCCTCTAGACACACCCCATCCAGAGGCACAAGCATGAGAAATAAACCCACTCCTAACCTCTTTCTTTGCATAAAAATGGCTATTAGATTTTGATGTGGAAGAGAATTCTGGTTTACGACGCAAACGCTTGGGTGGTGCATAGCTTGGGCGCCCCTTTTTTCGAGACTGTCCCTGAGTGGTATAGATATGAGAGAGTCCATCAAAGAGTCCCTTCAGCTGACTGTTATTAGGAAGGCTACTAAAGGAGGGTATGCTTGACTGACTGGAAGAACTCTGGGGGGAGTTAGAAGAAGCAGAAGTGCTGGATTTTTGCAAACTGGGGCTCTGACCAGAGATGGGGGTTGGGGTTAGAAGTGAAGAAGGTGGAGGTTTTAGCTTTTGTGTGGTACCTGTAGCCAACACAAGAGAAGTGCATGATTGTTTCTGAGAGACCTTTTTCCTTGGACGATAGTGCTTTGAAAAGTCTATTATTTCACCTCGTGATCTGCGACCATCAGGTGATGGTGTAAAGAACTTAGTAAGGCCATCAATGAGCCCTTTGGTTTTCTTGTTAACTTTAAGTGTAGAGGCAGATATGTAGGTGGAGGTGGTGGTGATTTTGGTGGTGGCACCAGGCCGAGTGGGGTCTGTAACAGGCAATCTGCTGCTTGAATCCTTCACAGATGCAGCATGACCAGATGAAGGTGTGGTACAGACTTTAGTCTTTTGACCCCTACCAGGTGACCCCCTTCCTGTGAATGCATTCACGGATCCTTCATCACTGGTTACAGACCTATGCAAAAATTTGGAAAATAAAAACAAGCATTAAAATTCTGTTAACTACTGCCAAACAGTATTACAGTTTATACAAATTACTTATGCCACTGTACTTAAAAATTTTGGAAGATTTTAAAAATATATTCACATTCAACTTTCATTTTTTCTTTCTTTGTTTTTGTTCCCCACCCCCTTTTCTTTAAAAGATAGTCCACACTACACACAAGTAGAAGCAGCTGGGATAGCAAGATCTCCAAAGCACACAGCTTCCCCATCTACTTTTAGGCATGCTACAGTGTGCTTTGGAAAAAAACACCAGTGCACTGTGTCTGAATTCAATAACTGCTCAATCACCATAGAGTTTATTGTACATACAAAGGAGATGCACACGTTCAGTATTAATAAATCACTGCATATCAAAACACAACTACATTTGTTTAAACTAGAGAGAAAGTCTTTTTTAAGGCCTTTAAAGCAATACAGTTTAAGAAACTGCTTTTTTCCACACTCTTGTTGGATTATCTATGTAAATACTGGTAGTAAAAGTTACTGCCAAAGATCTAAAAGCAAAGCGAGGTAGGTTATGAAGAGCACTGCAACAAAACCAAAGAAATAGACTCTGTTTTCTTTAGAAATTGTAACAATACCAAAAACAAAAATAGCAAAGGAAAGGAAAGAGCAGAACTGTAAGACCAAGTGGTGTCTGTAAAAAAAGTCATAAACCAATCAGGCCTAACATGGAAGGTGTTAAAGAGAAGGAGTGGTGAGTGTTACTTAAATGCTAGGAAGAAAAAGGGCATGCTGAAAGCCAACATTTGTGATAGCAGAAGTACACATTTAGCTGGCTACTAACGACTGAAGAAAGGAAAAACACTGAAGGATACGCTGAAGAGTAGCATATTGTAAGTATATAGAAACAGAATGCTTAGAAATATTTTCAGTAAAAGTAACAGGTATCAGGGCCATAATCAAATTGCAAATCCAAACAAAGCTATACAGTTGAATCAAATGCTTCCATTCCCTTTTCCATCCTGCTCTTTGAAGTTAGCTTATTTACTTTGCAGCGGAAACTTTTCTTCCACAGATTTTTGCCTTCTTAATTGAGATGAAGTAATTAATTCCAACAGGTTACTTCTAATTAGAGATGGAACAGCCTGGGGCTACCATCTGGTTAACTGAACTCCAAGGGCCCAACAGTATAAGAACTAGCCCCTTTTCCACTCACATATCCTTAAATTTGGTTAACTCCTAAGAGGCAACAAAACCAAAAACTTCTAAGTTTTTTGAACCCTTTGGTGCCATAAGCTTACGTCTGTCACAAGATCTATTCTTTCTACCAGATGTAGTAATCGCCATCAGTGCCAGAGGCCAGCACACACCTGGTTCTAGTTAACCTTACACAGTAATTTGCCTGTGAAGTACTTCCTACAGATGGTCAACAGGCAAAAAACTATTCCGGTACTACTGGACAGATTTTCTTTATGTTGCACAAAAAGAACTAAGTACCATTAGCTAATCTTCCTGTATTTCATGTGACCACACACTTTTATTTATGACACTGTCATCTTCTGTACTCCATGATCACTTTTAAATAGGATTTCACGAGGAAGAGTCTGTTCTGTTATCCCTTCTCCTTATCACTATTTTTTCAAAACAAGATTACTTTGGTTTTTTATATATAATAGATACTGAAGTAATAGAAATGTGCTCACATTATTGTCAATATTTATTATACAAAGAACCCTAAGTACTACTCTAACGTAGTCATGTGGCTCATGTGCGACAAAGAGAGTCCTTATAAAAATACTCATAATCATCATCCAATGCCAAGAGAACTTCTGCATTCTTTAGCATTTATTTTAAAAGTTGTAGCTCAGAACCCAATTAGCAACATGTAAATGTAAAACCTTTACAACCTTTCTTTTACATGTATGAGGAAGCAGGAGAAGCAAAATTACTCTGTCACACAAACATTCCTGCCAAGTCCACTGTGGGAACCCAAATCAGGGACATGTTTTTAGAAAACTATGATGGCAGTACTATATTAAAACCCTAACCTCCAGTTTAAGGCTTAAAAGTTTTCAAAGGAGTAAGACCAGAGTTGTAGCTAAAGCCAAAAGTGTAGCTAGATATAGTGAGTATTTTTATTATGCACACACACAAAGATATATAGGAATCTCAGTTAAAACAATGATTAAGTTATATGGCTATTTCAATAACCTTCAAATTTCTAAGTTATTTAGTCAGGAGAAGAATGGAGAAGTACCAAAAAGGTAAGACTAGAGATTCTGGCAGCAGGAAAAATATAATATAGCAAGCTACACAGCATCAAATATATCGTGACTAGCGTGCTGTACTTCAGTACAGTGAATATATATTTCCCCTTCTTTTTTAGCTCCCCCCCCCCTCTCTTTTTGACACATTGGCTCAACTGGCTCCAGAAATCTGTAAAATGCAAACTTTTACAGCAGCTACCATACAACTCTGAAGAATATCAGACAGGTGTTTAGACTATAGAGAAAAATGGCTGGGTAACAGCCACATGACAGAATGAGTAGTAGATAGAACTGGAAAGCTTTCAGCTGCTGAGCTGACATGGCCAAACTGATAGTTCAATAGGAGAAGAAAGGCATATGTGGATAGAAACATCTGATTGAGGGCAACATGCTACCGGAGTTCACACAGAATCTGTTCCTGTTTAACACCCAGTGTAAGGTCAGCTCAACAGTTGAATGCTACTTAAACAACCCTCCAACCAAGTATTAAGATGTCTGACTACAGTGTACCCTGGAAAGACAGATGCCCAAAGAATTGCAGCACTCTCTTGTCTCAGATAAACACATTCCTGAAAAGCAAGAGGAATTGCAACCTCCTTCCCTAGTAACGAGTGGCACCTTAACAGCAGAATTCAACTAATAATGTTTCCAGATTACCACTGAAATGAGAATAATACTTGCATAGTTTGCTTTTTATAATGGATTTTGTGAGCTGATATTAACTAAAGTCATTTTTATACAACTTTTGAACAGGTCTTTGAGCAGAACAGGCTCCTGAAATTGGATGTGAAAAACTCACTATTATCCACTTAGTGTAGATTCTGAACATATTAAATTATTTGAAGTCATGCTTAAGATAGCTCTGGCATATGTTATCATACAGACTTTTATTCGCATCTACTATAGGTTGAAGTTTTGTTACACAATTATGGGATCTAGAAAAAAGTTACAGAAAGTTTTTTTCATCACTTTCTGACATGACACAAAAACTGCTCATTGCAACTAAGAAGTTATTGCCCATTGGGCTGAAAGGCATATACTAGAATACTTGTCACCTACTTTCATCAACTTACAATACAGTTAAAACCTGTAGTTGAACCTGCATCAACTCCTATCTGACTACATTCTGAGAAACATTAAAAAAAAGTTCAAGAGAAACCTACAACATTCGTTGCTTTAGTTTATTTTTCGGCCGTCCAATGGGTTTTGCATATCGTCGCCTTATTTGGGCAGCTTTCTCATGAAGTAGCTTTCTCCCTTTCTTCTTTGGTCTACAGACCTGGCAAATCCACATCCCTACACAAAGGAAAGAAAGTTTAATTGTACACAGTTGATTTAATCTGTACTACAGATGTCTACCAAGATACATGCCAAGTAAATATGGTCAATAAATTATCTTATGAACAGGACACAGGGAAGGAGAATTAGACAGAGAAAAGCAATCCACTTCTACCCATACTTGGAAATTTTGAGAGCAAAGTACTTGTGAAAAGGGGAAAAAAAGAAGCAATACGGACTATAAAAAAGATTATTAAAAAAACTAGAGGAATTCCTGTTCTAGCTTGTCTCTCCTTATAGTACCTAGATATTTTTTCAGACACAATTAAGACGAGGAAAAAAAAATTACAAGTGCATTCCAGAGCAATCTAGGCTAGAGTGTGCTAGAAAAACCACCATATCACATCTAGGTATGTTTGTTTTAACATACAACTTGAATTTGCCATCCTTTTAACAGACCATGTCTGAATGCTTTATTTATTACAGATACGGCTGGGGATTTGGGGAAAAATAAAAGTTGGGGAAGTCTTTATTGTCACTTTACGATTAAACAGGAAAAGCCACAAATATGTGAGAGCAGAAATGAGAGATGCTATATAAAAGAAATATAGATATTGGAGAACATGAAGACACAAACTGTTTGTTTGTTTGTCTGCCTTTTTTATTTACTTCAAAAAGGAGGAGATTCAATCTGAACATGAAGAAAAACTTTTTCACTGTGAGGGTGACAGAGCACTGGCCCAGGCTGCCCAGAGAGGTTGTGGAGTCTCCTTCTCTGGAGACATTCAAAACCCACCTGGACGTGTTCCTGTGTGACCTGGTCTGGGTGATCCTGCTCTGGCAGGGGGGTTTGACTGGATGAGCTTTCGAGGTCCTTTCCAACTCCTAATATTCTGTGATTCTGTGATTTTAAATTACTCATACAAAAAGCATGAAGAAGTGGGCCCTTTCACCTGTTCTAAGGATTTCTTTGTCAGTGCATATATTCCAAACATTTTAAAAGCCTTCATAAAACTTCACCTTCAATAAATTGGCCAGCAACTCAATACACAGAGAATTCATCTGGTCAACTGATCACAGACCTTTACTATTTTCCTGAGGGGAAAAAAATCTCAAGTAAAGAAAAATAAAGTATTGGCTTTTACATGATCAAAACCATAACATTTACAATGCAAAAATAATTAGCATGCTCAAGAGCATTTGGTCACTTAATATAAGAAAAGACTGTGAATGAAAGTATTTTATCACCTTTTGGCATTCGGGAAAGTGGTGGGTCACAGCACTCCATGTGGAATCCTCTGTCACAGGAATCGCAAAAAAGCATGTTATCCTGAAGGGGGGGTGGGGGCAGGGAAGAGGAAAAAGAAAAAAGACTTAATACAGCACCGCTTGAAGTTGTACACCAGTGATTTGTGTTTACAAATGTGCTAAGTAGAGCTACGTAAACGAAGAAGAGTCAGGTAACACTCATTCGAACTTACTGCATTTTTGCCTTGGATCCTACACGCGCTGCACGTCTTGCATTCAATGCACTGCCATCTTAAGGCCTTCACATTTGTTGTTAACTCAGGACAGAATTTCAAACATGATGGATGTCCTAAAAAAACCCAACAAAATAATTAAAGCTTGAGATTTAAGACTGGCAAGTTTGATTCTTAAGTTCAACAGGATGCAGACAGCACCAGCAGAACTCTGCAAGCACCAGCTGTTCTCAGAACTTTACAACACAAACAAAGATACAGAGTAACTTCCATAAAACTCATTTATGAAGAGAGTTAGAAAGCTCACTTCTACTCTAACTGACACCTGTGAATGGTCTACACAAGCACCTGAAACTGAATTTATTTGTACTAGGTTATTTCCATTGCGTATTAAACTGCCATTGGTTCTGAAAGAAGTATTTTTACAAACTTGACCTCACTCTCCTTTCATAGCAGTGCAACATAAACAGAGGAAATCTTCAGATTAGATAGTTTTCTAGATATACTAAGCATCTACCAGAGAAACGTAGCAGTCAAACCATATACATTTTTCATCCCAACTTATTACTTAATTTTATACAAAGAACAATGTTGGAGCAGTAGGAAGGAAAAACAATTAAGCAAGCAACTGGCACAAGAAAAGCTTACTGCAAAGGAAGATTTAAAAACAGGGGGTGCGGAAGGGGCAGGGAGGGGAGTGGGGAACAGCAGCTGAACTATCACCTCCTATGGAACTGTATTTTATTCCCTGGCAGGACATTCCTCTTTTCATGGTGGCCTGGACAGCCTACATGGCTTTTCCAATTAATACAAGATATCAGACAACTGAACACATACAACTCCTTAGACAATACTAGCAGTGATTTTTCATGTCTTCAACAAGCTCAACAGTGTACCCAACCTTAATCCAGAAAAGATAAAAGCACTGCTAAATAGAAAGGGATAAGCATTCCCAGGGAAACCCTTTTTGCCGGTATTATATTCAGAGATTATCAAGAACATCAACCCACAAGTTGTCGGAGAGATGAGAATCCCTGATGCCATGCTGCACTTATAGATGGCTGCAGTGATGCCATGTGCATGAAGGGTGCTTTCTTCTCACTGTCACAGTCTGGATACGTGATTCAGACTTTCTCCGTCTGCTGTTCCTCAGTCCCAGACTGAGCTAAACCACCACAAACAAGAACACAGGCTAATCCATAAGCATTTGCTATTTTCATCTTCTAACCAACTGAGGTATAAATGGCAAAGATGACTGATGGAATGCAAAAGTCACTTTAATAAGTGCAAATTTCCGACTTTATTTCCTTCTACTCTATTTACCCACAGCTTAATCTGCTTTTTGCTAAACTTTAAAAGACTAATTGTGTAAATATAACATTCTCAAAACAAAATGCCAGAATATAATCTATTAGTAAAGAATAATCAATAACAAATTCAAAGAGTAGTTTCAAAAACAAAGCATTGCCATTTTATTTTCTTAGCACACAGTTTAAGACACATTAACAAATTTCTGTAGTTAAAACCAAGTATGCACTTAAAATGACTGTTCTTCTACAAGGTGAGAAATATACTCTGTAACTGCATAGTTCAGTTCAATGCTACACTGTTTCCTTCAATAAAGCTTAACTAGTGCTTCATCTTAAAAAATCTGCTAAGAAGCAAGAAAAACGCTCCCACTCCTAGAGTGGCTGATATTAGTAATCAGTATCACAGACTTATTTCATCAATCATGACTTAACAACTACATTAACACATGCAAGTGTACTCATAAACCAAGTACCTCCATATGAATACAGTTACCTGCCTTGTACAGAAGTTATTTACTTGTGGTTTAAACTGCTGATTTTAACTTTGCTTTAAGTAAATAGCTGAGAAGTAGAACCATACGAAACACCCATTCTCACTGGTTGGTAACTATGTACAGATCGGGTGTAACAGGGCCACTTTATTTCTGTTTTCTACCAATACAGCATTTCTCATTCAACCAATTACACAGCTTAATATATTTGTTAATATTCTTCAGTGTTACATATTCTTAAGTGTAGATTTGTTTAATGCCCTGTTAGATTTACTTTCAGACAAAAATTAAGAAAAAAAATCCATCCGTTTTAAATATGAAGATTATGCCTGCACCTCAAAGTTCTTGAGCCACAAATAACTAGAGATTGGAAGAGTACAAATGGGAATCATCACTATGTATCTGATGTGTTATTCCACTGTCTTTACTAGCAGAGACAACACACAAATTTTCATATTTCAAAAATACTATGTGGTATTTTTCTTTAATAGCTGAAAACACTTACACTCTTTATCTTGGACACATTGCTATAATACAAATAAAATAACAAGCAGAGAGAGGGTAATTCCTACCAGACACGAAGTAGTAATCAGCACTGGTTTCACTTTTGAAAGGGAGTCTGTTTAACTACTTTCATAGTGCAGTCAGTTAAATGGAGTCACTGTGACCTTCAGTGATTTTACAGCTAGTTTCTCTGAATTTGAAAAGAGCTGGAGAGGTAAAGCACGTTTATGGCTTCAAAATTCACAGTATTTCAGCTCTAACTCATCTAAACTGAGTTAACTCATCTAAACCCTATCTTCTACATATCTCTTCAACAGCTTGATGTTGAAGTGGAGACCAGCGACAAGTGGTGTTCCTCAGGGGTCAGTATTGGGACCGGGACTGTTTAGCTTCTTTGCTTGCAAAATGGACAGAGAGATCGAGTGCATCCTTAGCAAGTTTGCAGGTGACACCAAGCTGTGTGGTGCAGTTGACATGCTGGAGGGAAGGGATGCCATCCAGAGAGACCTTGACAGAGTTGAAAGGTGGGCCTGTGCAAACCTCATGAAGTTCAACAAGTCCAAGTGCAAGGTCCCGCACCTTGGTCAGGACAATTCCAAGCACAAATACAGGCTGGGTAGAGATTGGCTTGAAAGAGGTCCTGAGGAGGACTTGGGGGTGTTGGCTCATGACACGCTCAACACAAGCTGGCAATGTGCACTTGCAGCCCAGAAGACCAACTGTATCCTGGGCTGCATCAAAAGAAGCATTACCAGCGGGTCAAGGGAGAGGATTCTCCCCCTCTACTCCACTTTTGTGAGACCCCACCTGGAATACTGCATCCAGTTCTGGAGTCTTCAATGTAAGAGAGACATAGACCTGTTTAAGTGAGTCCAGAGGAGGGCCACAAAGATGATCAGGGAGGTGGAGCACCTTCCCCCTACATGAGGGAAGCTTGGAGAAGAGAAGGCTCTGCTCTTACAGCAGCCTTCCAGTACTTAAAGGGGGCCTACAGGAAAGATGGGGAGGGACTCTATCAGGGAATGTAGTGGCAGGATGTGAGAGGTAACAGTTTCAGACTGAAAGAGGGAGATTCAGGTTAGATATAAGGAAGAAATTCTTTACTGTGAGGGTGGTGATACACCTGCAAGCATTCAAGGCAGTTCACTCTAAATCCTCTCACAAACAGCAATAAAGACAATTCCTATACTCCCTTATTCTTAAAGCTTACCCTAAATCTCCTTTATAAAGCAATCTCTGCACAGTCCTCTCTAAACGTTTTTGTCCCTGTTCCTCTTGACCTGATTCTGATGCTTTTCTTGTTCTACTCTCCAGCCTCCCCTACCCATCTTTGATCGGTAACTCTTGCTTTCTCCATGTAGCATCGTTTGTTTGAACAGCTATTTTCTCCCTTTAAAAAAAATATTTATTATAGCTCCCCAGTAACTCAACTTTTTTTTCCTCCTCTTTCCAAAACTTCAACTCTCTTTTAAAATCTGTCAGCAGCAGCTCTTTAATTGCTTCTGCACTTCTCAATGGGGAAAACGGAAGCAGAGTTCAATTCCAGTTCTCAAGTCTATCAATTTTTCAAAATCAAAAGACAGGGGAAAAGCAGGAGAGGAAGGGGGGGGAGAAGGAATAATGTTTGCTTTCATAATAAGATCTGTTTTCTCACATCTGACATGCCTCATCTTAATCCTTCAGAAAACGTCCTGTGCAAACTGACACAGCAGTGCATTTCATTTTCACTGCCTAAATACATTACCCTCCCAAATATCATAAAATAAGAGTAATATCAATGAAATGTGCAGATATCCAGAAAGTTTCTGCTTTCAGAATGCAGAAGGACTACCTGAAGAGACACAAAAACAAAGGAAAGCAGACACGCCAGTAGTGGGCACTGCGATTTAGTCTCTGATCAACAGACCCATTTGCTTGCTGTGCATAACACGCAATTTCTTTTATGTTTGTTACCACAGCAAGATCAGCTTTGAGATACACTGCAATGTGCAAATTTTCAAATCCAATTACAATAAACCTTCACTTGAGCGAAGTTTTGTTATTTATAAATTGCACTGAGATTGGGTTTTATTTCAGTTAGGCATCAGTAGTTAAAGTTTAACCATCCGGCAACCTGATTGGCAGTCTCAACATTTCATTCTTTATATCTAATACATCTGAGGAACTAATTAAAGATAATTTACTCTTAATGAGGCAAAGAGAATGTATCAGTGTTAATTCAAATGGAAGCTGATCCATGAAAGTCAAGACTTCCAGATCTAAAGCTTCTTAGACCAACCAGGGGATTACTGCACAACACAAGACTAGCTGATATCTATGCTCATCTGATTAATGTAATCTGTGAGTACTACAGTCGAACCAAGCACAAATCCTATTAAATTTCCAAATATTAAAATACAGATTTGAAGATACAGGAAACCTGTTAACCATCAAAGGAAGACAGTTTAAAAGCTATGGGGTGGGTGACATTCAGAAGTTTAAAATATTTAAAACATTAAAAACAGGACTTAAACATAAACACTTTTAGTATTTGTAAATTCAGCCAACTTACCACTGCTGCCACAGTCTGCACAAGACAACAGCTCTTCTGGCTTTTTTTCACGATTTGATTCTTTCGTTCCCAAACAAAAGCTACATATCGGGATGGGATCAGCTCGGGGCTAGATTTAAAAGTAAACAGACAGAGTTAGCTTGGTTAAGTAAAAAAAGACAACAACCAAACAGTTGTGTCTTAACAAGAACTACAAAAACGGACAAGCCTTTCTCAGTTGTCTTTTGTTTCTCATATACCTAAGCTTAGAAAAATCACTTTTACCTTACGTTTTGTTGTCCCACATATTAATTACTACGACAAGCATTCATTTTGCTAACTTTGGAATAACAAAGTTTATTATCTGAACGTAGTTCATAAATGTTTAGTTGGCCCATAAAAAGCAACCTTGTGTACTAATCCATGTAAAATTCCCCAGTTCAAGTCTAGTGTTAACAAAAACGAGGAAAAATTAGAACTGAGAACACTATTCCTAAACACACAATTTCAGCTCCAGAACACAATCACTTACTCTTCAGATGTAATAGTGCTCAAAGCTTAAGATGCAAAACAGCCTTTATTACAGATGAAATACAGTTCCTTTCCACAAGAAAACCAGTAACTTTTAAAAAAACTCTCAAATTTAAGCCATATTTTATTACTTTTCCATCCAATACAACTCACACCTCCCTCTGAAACTAACATTTTAGGGGAAAGACACTGGGTTCAGCAAAAAAAGCAGATACAGTTATTCATTCCATTCTGATGAGTCCCATCAGCTATGATACACAATCAGAGTGAAACAAACATGCAGATCTCTCACTGTCTGGAAGAAACACACAGAACCTTCCACAGAAAGAATTAAGAACTGATAAAAATTTACTTTCTGATCTTGCGAATCTGCTACGTGACAAACTATCAGAGATTAAATACCCCAACAGTTTCTGCAGTAGAATTTAGAGCTTTAATGAAACTACTTACTTGCATCATCCAAAATATTCATGTATTAATGCCTACATAAAAATAACTGTAAAAAGATTTGCAACACAAAATTATGTACAACTATTTCTTCAAGTGGGATATTCAAATAAGAGCACCTTCTCAGACTCACTTCTAGCAGCTAGTATCACAACTCAAAAAATAATAGTCTCCTTTGCAAATTTATAGTTTCCAGATTTAGCTAACCAATGCAGTCAGTTGTATACATTAAAGAAATTATTTGCTGTTCTCACCTACAATTGTTACATTTCCACCTTGTGCCACAATACTTGGAAAGCTGTCAGACTATCTTCACTTGAGCTACAAATCTGTATTCCATTACGGTTCTGGTAAGTGGGGAATGCTTGCTTTTAAGGCTACTCTTGAGAAGGCACCAGTTCCACGTAGACATGCCCTTATACCTCAACACAACATAATACACAAATACTGAAACTAGGTTTGTACTGCTGAGCTTTAGGATCATCGTAAATCAAGCAGCAGAATCCAAAGAACTCCCTACTCAAGCAAGGTAAAGTTGCCCTACCCAGCCAAAAGGAGCACACGTGTCCTTACCCTTGCTTACAACCTGTTCCATACAAACACACCCCACGGCGTAGTGCTTTTTCTGGAAGCTTAGTACTGTAGCTTAGAAGCTCTGCTCACTGTTCACCAATTCAAAATCTAATTATCAGAATACATGTATATACCCAAATGAATATAAATACGAGATGACCAGAGCCAAAGACTTTTTGTGAGTAGGGAGATGTCTGTTCTCCTCTATAAACTACAAAAAGGAACAGCACTGTTACCTTCCTATAACAGAGAGTAACAAACAGCCTGCAGTTCTTAGCCTTACTAAGACTTTCATTATGGATTATATGGATAGCTGAAATATTCAATTGCTACCTGGACAAAAATAATTGTCGAAGTTATAGCAACTGGCAGGTTTCCAATTTAGTCATGTTTCAAAAATTTATCACAAAAATATTGATATTCTTTGTCAGTTTTGGCAGGATAGCATTGAATGAGATCACAGTAATTCTATGGGTGGGAAAGGATATACCAATTACCTGCGGAATATGCAGGTACAAATCAAAGAAAATAAGTTAAGTTACTGTTCTTGCCAGTAAGATATCATAATTCAGTATCATTATACCTTTAAACAGACTTGTACTTGGAGCAAAACAGTAGTAACCAAAAAATATAAATGCATCAACTACACCAACAATCACCAGCAGAAAAATGATCCAAAGCTATCCAAACACAACTGTTCACTTACAGCACCTTGTGGACATTTCTAAACGGCTACTTAAAGTTTAATACAGATAAATTAAAGAGAAAGATTATTCTCTTAGTAGAATCCAGTAAAAATCTCCTCCTGGCAACCATGTCATTCTCTTTCCC
>NW_010188713.1:129778-135756 GCF_000695765.1 Mesitornis unicolor
ACAATGCTTCAGCCATTTCAGAAAGGCTCGCTCTGATAAATAATTTACAAAATATCACATATCATTCATGTAATGAAACAAATCCAGGTCCACAACCTCATTTATCTTTCCAAGATTTTTTTCTTGCTCTAGGAAAAGGCATGGCCATTGGCCAACATTCATTTACTTCCCTATTTCAAACTCCCTCTCACCCCACCCCCCTTTTATTTTTTTGTTTTTAACTGAAGGTAAAATAAAGGACAAAGGTTGTTGGCAGTTCAGGGCTACAGAGACTGATGTTCCCATATCAAACCTAGTAATAGAGAGCTTGCAAATCCTAACGCTTCACACACAAGTTTTCACGTAAAAAGCTCCAGTACATATTTTGAAGCCATTTCTGTTAACAACGATATTACCGGGTCTGATCTCCAAGCTACTCAAAGTTAAGAACACACACATTCTTGTCAGCACAGTAAACAAAATGTAGTTTCAGACTGCTTCCACTTGCACAGGCAATGCAGAACTATATCCATACTGGCAGTAGTATTTCTGGCCCACAGCTGTCTCAATTAGGATAAGCTATGTGGGTCTTGGTTTGGGTTTTTTGTTTGGTGGTTTGTTGGTTGTTTCTTTTGCTGTGGTTTGGGTTTTTGACTGGGTCAGAATGTAATCTGAACAGAAATGCATCTCCTACCTGTATCTCTTAATCACTAGTCTATCTTCTAAAATATAGCAATCATTATCTTCTGAAAAGCAATGATTAGTCACCAGAAAGGTTAACTCCATTTCATCTCTTACAGGAACTAATATGGCCAGTTACTCAGCACTGCAATGTTTTATACCAGATGAATCAGTAATACTTTTCTTGTTATTCAACCTCAACGGAAAATAACTTTTCCATGCAATATTTAAGAACAACAATAATTGTGTTACAAAAACTTTAAAAGTATGGTGTCTGCGCTGTCACTGAAGACAGGTCTGAGTAATACTTATCCAGTAACATACTATTACTTCTTCAACAGAGCTAATAAGCTGAGAATATTTTTTCATTCCTTTAATTTTAGGAACAAGGTAAATTACAGCTTTCAAAAGGGTTTCTTTTTCTCGGTCACCACAAATTGTGCATCCAATTTTAAAAGGCTGCCCCATCCAAATAACTGTTTTCCCAATTACAGCAGGGGCAAATCTGCAGAAGATTTGTACCTTATGCCAACATGCAGTTGCATTCAGAAACTGAAGCTTCACAAAAAGCAGTCAGGCAACAGGTTTTTGTTTTGCTTTTAATATATATCAATAACAGACCATCAACTCAGCACCTGTAAACAGGTTTTGTTTTATTTTACTTTCCAACTAGAAATTGAGCAATACTTATTTAAGCCTCATACATCCAAATGTCATTACCAAACAGTCCTTCAAAACATCACACATACAACCACTGCAGCCCACCAATGCCCTAAGTAACATTAAAACCAAGTACGATGTAACTGTATTTTTACTGTCATCAGTAATTCTGGCTCAGAAACCCTCATAATGCACACACTGTGATCATCTGCCCAACTTTACTTTCTTAGTTTCCTACAGTAAGTAAGAAAGGATTATGTTGATTGTTTTACTTTACACTGATGAATTATTAGAGTTTGGTAGGAGACACTTATTTAATCCTGCTACACAAATAGTACAAATGTTAAACCAGGCGTGATTTTTAGCATTCAAAATAAGAAATCTCAAGTGTTTCTTCCCTTTAGACAAAAATGCAGAGGCAAAATTATTCCTACAACCAACCACCAACTGCAGCTGATCAGAACACTGTCATAAAAGCTGTGTGAACCAGAAAAGCCATCCAGGTACATTTTCAAGAGATTGGCTTACTAAAGAGTATAACAGACTACTGAGTAGGCCCCAGTCAGTGATTCTGCATTAGACATCATATAAACCCTTGCTCTTATCTTGTAAATGCACTACTTTCCTAAAAAGGGCACTAAAAAGATGAAGGAAGAAGGTCTGCAGCTCAGTTACTTTCAATAACAATTTGGCATACCAATGGTATACCCTAGAATTTTTGTGTTGCACAAAAGACCTCACAAACAAACCAAAACTATCAGAACAAATACCATAAACAAATGCCTACCATCATCAAGTATCTAGAGAGAAAGATTGCAGACCATCAGTCACATTTGACAGCGAATGCCTTTCATCAGGAGGGCAATGCAAGCCATTAACAATTTCACCTCAGTGTGCCTACACATCCTCAACTCAAGTGAGGGGTGAAGGAAGATTTCCAAGCTGTTCTCCCACTATGCAAAGCAGGAATAAGCAGAAGAGATCACGAGGATCTGGGTAGGGCATGGAGGGGGCAAGGGGAGACTGCAAGTCGGTGCAGCAGGTGAGGTGGAGAAGGATACAGTCACAGCTCATCCTCCTGCATGCATCTGCCACTAGGTAGAAAAACGACGGAACAGCAACCACCCACGTAACAAAGGAAAAGAGAAGAGTGACATCATGCACCATAAAGAATCTAACATATCATCTAACTGTCACATCTGGCAGAGTAGAAACAACAGGGAAGTGAAGAGCAGAGATTGGTGTTTCCAGATTCGGGTGACTACATTAATTAGAAAAAAACATGGGCTACCCAAGGAATACCGTGATGTCTTCAGGCCTAAAAACAGTGCCAGCCCCGTGTCCACAGGCTGGCAAGGACTCAATCACAGCACCAAAGATGTCAGTGGAGCATTGGATGCTACAGCAACCTTACCTGAAACAGCTCGGGATCCTCCCCCATACTCCTACCTTTAGTTCAGAATAAGCACACCCTCAAAATGTAATTTCATAACATTTATAGTTTTAAACCTATTTTAAACACTAACTGTGATTATCCAAACACTTCAGACTGTTTTCACTAAAAATTACACAAATGCACATACACTAAACATGGATCATAGCATCATCACTTCAAGCACTTCAGAAAACAACCAGAAAAACCATGCTTAGTAAGTTTGTGCTACAAAAAAAAGACTAAACGTAACAAAAAAACCCTGGTTTTGGTGACTTCAGGAAGTGTTTTGTAATCAATTTTAACAAAAAAAGTAACATAAGTGACGAATGTTTCAACTTTGGCAGAATTTACAAGTTTTGAGACATTAAAGACCCACTATCCTTACTGCTTTCTCACATTGTTCACATGCACTGCAGATGCTGACATTGGTCCACACAAGTATCATACTGATTTAGAAATAACAACATAGTGTTAGCATTTAATTAAAACTAGCACTGTTTCCATATTTAAGCAAAGTCATTTATACAGTAAATTATTTTGGTTTTACTTTAATGAATCACAGCTATTTATTCTGAGAAACTAACAGGCTTTGTCCCTGCATAAAATGAACCCTCGGTAAAAATTCAGCTGGAATTCTGTTACATGATGTCAGAATTTGTCAGGAAACTCTGGTCCAAAGGTTTTTCCTACTGTAGTCTCTGTCCTTGTGGAATTTACACGCTCATCTGACTACATTTATAATTCCCATGCAATTCCTAAAGCATGTTCTAACACCCCACCCCCCAAAAAGTCACATTGTTAAGTCTTGAAGTCTTATTTTTCAGTACTCTAAGTTACCCACAACTATAAATCCCACTGAAAGCAAAGAGATTGCTATCCGACACTTTCAACATTGTCTGAAAACTGTGAGGCATGAGCCGTGCACACACGGTTACGGGTTTAAGTGCTAGTCCCATTAACTGTTATACATACATTACAAGAAATTAAAAGTTTTGAGAAGTTTCACACACACTCCCATGAAATTTAAGTTTGAACAGTAAACCAAAAGCCAAAAAATAACTTCCTAATGACAACTGTTCAGTAGATCCCAGTCAGCTCCACAGCACCACACAGGTATGAAATGTTAAAAAGTGCCCAGTAACACAAATGATGGTAAAAACATCCTCACAGGCTACTACTTAAGTGTGAAAACCTGCTACAAACCTTAACGTAGGACCTATAGATTCACAGAGAGCACAAAGCAAAAGCCAGCACAAGGGCAGTTCCAAGAAAACAGGACAGTCCAGGGTGCCATTTTTTGTCACCACACCTTTAAGTCAATAAATTACATAAACAGTGTGTGTTGAGGAACAAATAAAATCCGAAGCTTCTCCTCTTCTCTGCTAGAATGCAGGCTCGTGTTTTGTTTTGCTCTGTAAAACTCCAGTTTCCTTACTACACAGTGGTTTCCTCTGCTCACATCCCACTCCTGTGCTTTCAAAGGGCATGTATGTACGGGAATTATGATATATAGCGTAACTGCCCGAGGTACATAATTTATCCAAAAAGCTAGAAGTTTAATACCCTTCGTGTCCTCCTGGGTTCACACACCACAAAGGCATCTAAGTGCAACAGTAATATGAGATTTCAGAGCTCCAACACATTCTTGCAGTCCATGACCTCCACTTCGCACACACAGAGCAATCAGCGGATGACCGGTGCAGAAGATCGTAAGGGCACACACACAAAGACCATCTCTTATCTAATGTTCTTGACTCCCGGAAATCATGCTTCCATCCTGCACTCCTGTTGAGGAGGGAAACTCCTGAAAGTGTGCCCAAATTGACATATTTCTACAAGTTACCTGCAGGACAGGGAGCACTCTCCCAACCTCAGCAAGTAAGAAAACAATGGTTCCTTAAACAGGCTTAAAAACTCTACTTACCCGAGCACATCAGTTCCCTTGCAAAACTGAGCTGAAAAGATGTGTGCAGAGCATACAGCTATTCCTAACTTTTCCATTGTTCTTCAGCTAATAATTCCCCGTAATATCCTTAAAGCAATTTTATTTGTCAAGCTGAGAAATGTAAAAACAAAAAACTTGCCTTTTCCTTCCCACCCTGACAAATATGGCTAAGCCTACAATGCAAACTTGCATGTTCAGAAATCTCTCTCCCAGAGTATTTCAATCACCTCTGACAGGAAAATATATCACCTACCTCCCTGCACACAATGCGTCCCACTTGAACACAGCTCCCCAAATCACTCTGTGTGCCTCAGTATTAACCTCATCAGTCAACCAGCATCACTACAGCTGATGGAACTGAACAGACAAAAAGCTACCCTGCATCTTCATAAACAAGCACTGTAATGAGTCAGACATACATAAGATAGCATGCATTACTGAACAGTTTTCTAAATACAGCTTCTGTTTTTAAGTTACTAAAAGGAGTAATCCTGCTCCCCTCTTCCAAACGAGCAAACAATACCACCTAGAACATGGGAGCTCACAGCAATTACTGTCTAGAACACAGAACGCAACTTCAGGCTTCAAAAGTCTCTTATCCCTGCAATACTGAAAAGACAATAAAAGTAAAAATCAGCTTCAAATTAGACTTCTGTTGTTTCATGTAATAGAGCAAGATATTACAAATAAAAATTTACTAAACTTGCTTGACCTGTATTCAAGAAACCAACTAAGATTAATTCTCTGCATAGTGAATATTGCTCAACATGTATGGAAGACGAAACCCTGATCAAAAAAGCCACAAAATATCCACAGAAACACACATGTACTTTTTCTAGAAAGGGTTTCACTCATTTGCCCTGGATCTCTTAATTAACTCCACATAAGACAAACTCCATACCTGTTTGCAGTTTGTATCCTCTGAAAATTTTAAAAATCCACTTTCTGTTGAAAAACCATCACCTAAAGCACAGGATACATCTGGAGAAGGGTGCAAAGCAGCAGCTCAGAAGTACAGATAAATCTCCCAAGCCTCTTGAGGCTCAGTTTTCATTTTGAACAGAATCAATCTAAAGCCTCTACACTTAGAGAGAAGGCTTTCAAACCATAATCCAAGTTTAACAGACACACAGACTACTGCAGATAGCCTAAAACCAACACTTTTATATAGCTTTTGTACAGTTCCCAAAGTTACTGAACTCAAATACTTTAATAAATTGTACTCCTGCAATCTTTTGTCAATCTGTAAGGTAGTGCTACAGGAGAAAGAACGCTCTT
>NW_010188713.1:135787-147265 GCF_000695765.1 Mesitornis unicolor
GAGAGGGAACTTGTTATTTCATGTGAGAGTCTCCTGCTTTGGTCCTGCTTCTGGGACTAAACAATTTTTTAAAAATATACATTCACCTTTCCATTATTGTAGTAGTAGAGAGTGTTTTTAAAGTAACAATTTTAAGAAGTCCTGTAACCAAGTTTATTACTATAACTGGGCTATGAAGAAGGCTATCCACAAGTCCCTTCTGTGTTCTCCATTGTCAGATTAGAGTTCAACTACAGATCCTATCACTAAGGAGTACGTTGTGCTTACCAGCCACGTTATAAATAGCTCAAGCTGTAAACACATCCTATATACACTGCAGTTTTTCAGTTGCATCTTCCCGTAATGCTGATGACCATCATCTACATTGCGCAAATCCAACCTTGGGCCAAGTAGTCTTCAGACTTCTCAAAACTGTCTCTTCAGTGGTTTTAAAGTAGGGATCAAGACAAGTAAGAACAAGTTAGTTTAGTACTTGTCAGCTATGTTATTGATACCTGTGGCAACATTCTCTTCAGGAATACACATTTATAGTCATCTACTATCAAACAGATGAGACTGAAAAGACCATGCACCATCAGTACTGCAGGTAGACAGTGTTACCCAATTCCACATTCAACTACCAGGGGTTTGCTCCCTTCTTTCACTTTCTGAAAGTATCTTCCAGAGATTAATTAAAAATAAATCTGTAAGTTAGATTTTATATAATGATAATTCCGATCCATTTTTCTTTACACCTTATGTCTTCAGACTCCTATGAAGGGATATTTCAACAACTGTCAAAATTAGAAGGGCTCCATAACTTTTCCCTTTTTCAACTACAAAGTTCGTCCTTTCTATTCCCTTTCTTGCCTACTATGAAGACCAGCAACTGGTTCAAAATCTACATGTCTTGAATTCCAGATTCCTGGTAAACGAAAATGAAATTCTTTTTGTTATTATTTATTTATTAGTTAAACCCTTCAATCTGGCACACAGAACAACTTCAAGTGTACCAAAACCAGGCTTGCTTCATTTCCTCTCTGAAGCAGCCCGTTGACTCCCATAGACCAAAGTGAAATCCCTAGTGAGAAAGCAAAGGAAGGACAAGAAGGACAGGAAGGACACACTATCCCTGTCACATAAACACGCACTTAAGACTTAGAAAAAAAGGCCTACCATTATCATCCTCATCATGAGGTCATTTTCTATGCCATCGACCACATTGTCATCCACGACCTGCTGTGTTTGATGACATCTATTTGAAAACACACAGAACGAATCCGCACCATTAGTACGTGGACAATCCAAGAATCGAACCTTTAAGTACACGTCCAGCTATTCACTTAGAAGTATCTAGCTTTCCACAATCCTGCTAATCACCTGCTCCTTATTTTTGCCGTTTCTTCCTGTATCTCAGTTTCTTCACATGCTTAGGAGATTTTCCAAACTTTTTAGCGTGGAATCCCTTGTTTTTTATCACATGCATATACATTTGTTTGAATGGGATTCCATTTACTGACGCCAAATTCTACCTGTTACTGCAATGCAACCAGGATGAAGCAGGTGACACATGTAGCCACAGGCAGGTAAGCAGCGGTGTAATCCACATACCGCAATCTCATGGGCATGTCAACTTCTACATTCTTTGGGGAGAAGTACTGATTTTAAGCAGATTAATAAACTGCAATATGAAAAGTACACACTTCATTGCCATAATATTATGTTTACTCAGATGTTTGAATCCATGCATATTTTTATTCCTAACTTATTACCAAAGTCATCCTACACAAATGTGTATAATATATTTGCCATGTGACACAGGATAATGATTAGTTGTCTTTATGCTAATTGCTCAGGGAAAATGTTTAATTGCATATTAAATTGATCATATGCATATTTTATTTAGTTTACTCTTTGGGGCAAGTTTACTGTCAGCATTACCTAGATTTGAGTAGTACTACACTAAATAGAGAAGTAGGGCTTCATGAGACTGGGATAGTGTTTGAAACGCAATTTAAAACAAAACAAGCAGAGCCCTACTTTACTTCAAGATGAAGCAGCTGAATTTCCACAGAAAGTCAAGAAATATCCTGCCTGGTTGCCTCACATATACAAAGGGAATATATCAGGACCAAAACAAAATGATTAAGGCTGCAAATTCCAGAGAACTAATTCTTTACATTTCTTCTAGTGATGTGATTATGAAACAGAAGCTTTAAATAGAGAGCAGTTTTGGTTTTGCTGTGGTTGTGTTTGGTGGGGGTTGGTTTGTTTGTTTTTGTGTTGTTTTTTTTTAAAGGAGTTCGTTTAAACATGTGCATACAACTTTATATCCTTTCTTCTCAAACAATTATTTTAAGAGCAGATGCAATACAAACAACATTACTGTAAATAACACAGCCACTTCTCTTACCGAGGCCCAAGTAGTAGAGAACTAACACAGCTATATTCCTATAAATAACCTATATTCCTATGGGCAACAAGTGACAGCAGCTAGGCCACTGACCTTCACGTGCCCGAGTCAGTTTTTCATTTGGTAAAAACACTGGCACCAAGACACTACTCTGCTTGCTAAGCTAGAGAGCAACACAAGTAAAAAAAATATCTAATTTTCATTTATTTATTTTACAATAAAGTCATTCCTAGTCTCCTTTCTGAAGGGGGAGAAAGTTGGACAAATAGCTGATTAAATACTTACCGCTTCGTTTTTATTTTTCCCCAACAGGAACTGAACTTTACTCTTTAGAAGAAAAGCAATTTATTCAACAGCCAAGACACTGAAATCACTTGCAGGCTTTTACCTTTACAAGCCATCACTCAAGACACAATGCCATTGAAAATCTGCCAGATCTGTGAAGTACATACAGCGTATTTTATACAAGGCCTAGGAGAATAGCAGCTTTTCCACTTGATCAAGTGCTGAAAACCATGGCAGAGGGATAATAAAGGTGAACAGGCAAAGTAGCCCTGTACCCCAAGGAGTTACCGAAGAGGCTGGCATTTCAAACCAATGAAACAGCTCTATCAGTCCCTGCTTCTTCATCTGTATAGAAAATGTTCAGTATTTACATATAGTGAAGAGATTAAATTCCAAATAAAAATATAATTTTATAATTAAAAACCCAGATCACTATAGTTCATTTTACAAATACAATAAAATTATGTCCATTAAGATATAATAAAGCAGTTAATTAGCCATGCTACGTAAACCAGAGCTCCAACAGCTCAGAACAAAACCAGTAAATATTTAACAGAAGACCAGCTTTTCTTAGAAAGGTTTCTAGGTAGGTCTAATAAAGTTAAACAAAAGCCTCTTGAACAAAATGGGCTTGAGATCTGCCTTCTGGACATGACATAGCATGGCTTCTGGACACAAATCTAGTCAGGCTCTCAAACCTTAGTTTTAATCTGTCTTGTATATTATTTCTAAGTCTGTAGTATCAAACAGAACCTGTGAAGTCCAAGAGGCAAATCTCTGTTCTACCAGTAATATTAAACTGCCATACTACTCAAGGAAAGTGTATGAGTTCTACCATCAGAATTCATAAAACAGAAAAAAGGATAGAAGGGTCATTGCAAAGTTCATTCAGCCAGCAGCTTGCTTATTGTAATTCTGTGAGGGGTTTTAATGCCTCAACATGGTTATGCTCTGCCTCAAAACTGGCAACTGTACTGATAGCCCACAGAAGGTGGTAAGAAACTTCTATTCCAACAAAAACGCATAACTGAAGGAAAGAATGTACTTAAAATATCATCACTTGGCAAATCAATCTAACAATACTATTAGACCATACCCAAGTTTGAAAAGGAAGTCTTCTAGCATCAATCTCCTGCCAGCACTGGCAGGATTACTTAATGTAACAGAAAGCTGTGCTGTTCACTTCTATTCAGTAGCAGAAATAAGTAACGAAATAACCTGCACCTAAAACATCCTGCACAGTTAAAGGCCACTGTCCAGTTAAACAGTAGTCTTATCTGTAATTCCCAAACTATTTCAAATGCAAGTCTTCTTGTGCAGTGCAACCACAAAAACACCGTCTTTGAACCAATTCCAAATTAGGGCAGAGCACGGTCGGGACAAGACACATGGATAAACTCATGTAAGACATACTGCAGGAATCCACTTCATGAGAAAACTTTCTCTGCAGAGATTTTTCCCCTGCTCCTTCCTTCACATATAGAAGAAAGCATGATAACCCAATGGAACCAGAGAAGCAGCATGAGAAGAGTTATCCTATATAACTCACTGAACGGTCTTTAGGACTGCATTAACCTGTAAGGCCAAGGGACAAGTAAACAAGTAGGTCAATGTTTCACTTCATGTACTCACTGTACAGCTGTTTTAGCACTAGCAGATAAACACAACAAAATTCTGACCCTGACCTCCTGCAAGGAAGCATGCAGTTCTGCTCCCCACAGACTCTATATATTTTTTGGCTCCCTTCTAGGCCAGCGTGAGAAAATGATCTCCCTTCATCAGTCAGAAGTAGACAGTGGATCCTGAGGCACAAGCAAGGAGAATGGCTATACTGCTATTTCTTAACAGTCTAAATCAAAGTATTATTTGCAGCTCTTGTCCTTGTGGTTTAACTCTCCAGTATTTTAAATGCTTACAACCAAGCATGTCTGCTTATAGCATAAAAACAAATGCCATCAATTTAGTGAAAACAAAAAATTATGCGTGGTGTTCTTCAACAGCACAACTAATTTAAATGAGTAGTTACATTTAGGATGAGCATAGTACATGCCTTGGTTTTGCAAAAAAACCCAAGCATTTGTCAAGTATCAATTAAGTGATGCAAATGAGAATTTTTAAAGAGAGTAGAAAAGGTTTTTAAAACTACTTGTGTAAAACAGAGATCACTTCAATAACAGCTGTCAGAGACTGTATCAGATATTGTCTCAACATTGCTGTTGTACCACCGTTGCTGCTTGCTGCAGATACACCCTACCTGCATGATGGAAAGCCAACCCCAATGCAGTTGAAGACGGGCTCAGAGGCGGAAAGCAGCCAGACTGTGGAGCAAATTCCAGCAAGTCAAACCTAACCCCAAGACATGTGCCCAGACCTGGGGTCTGAGATCTCCCAAGAAACGGTGTTTGACATGAGTACCACCGCCGATTGGTGGGAGCGTTTAGGCAAAACAGCTCTCGGAATACGCTAAATGGTTCAAGGAAACTAGTGAACGTGTAACAGAACAGCCAGCATAAGCTGAAAACGAGCAGCGTGGTTGGGAAATGCACAGAAGGGAACATCAGAAGGGACGTATGGAAGAAACGCAAGGACAACGCACACATTCTCCCACCAGAACGGACAACGAATCAAACTGACAGGACATCAGCCCAATTCAGCATCCAGTCTGGTGGGGGAACGCACAGAAACAACATTGGCAGGGACATACGGGAGAAACGCAAGGACAAAATGCACGCTCCTCCACCAGACTGGACAACAAATCGGACTGAGAGGGCATCAACGCTCCATGGTGGTAACTCTTTCCCCCACCCCTTTTCTCTCTCTTTTCCCTTTCTCACTCGCACACCAGTTGTCAGGCAAATAAAGCTACTTGGTGCCCGACTCCATTCTGAGTCTTAGTTCCGTTTCTGGGAATTCAAACACAGATCATCGCCCCAGTCTCTGACTGGAGTGCAACATTTAATTGGTGTCAGAAGTGGGATTTTCAGAAAACAAAAAGAGCCCAGTTCCTTTACAGAGACTCCTGTGTGTGTGAGACTGATAGGTACCTTGGTACGAAGCAAGTGCGGAGTCCGGATCCGCGGTTCTGTTTGTCCATGAGGAAAACAGCCAGAGAAGGACGACGCGATAGAACTGAATGACTGACGAGCCTCTGGAAACTTTTAAGGTGTGGCCTCTCGGGGAAGATTTGGGGTACAGGTGTTGTTAAGGTGCGGCTTACCCGAGAAGTTTGGTACGTCGTCTGGTAACTTGTGAGGGGTGGCCTCCTGAGAGTGAAAGGGGGATATTGTGGTAGAAAATTTAAGATGAGATCCTCTCAGGACGTAGTGACCACTCTGGTAAAATGAGTGCTCATACAAGTATGCATGTTCAGGAATCTGTCCCCTCACCAAGTGGGGACTTAGACAAATTAAATGATTTCTTAGGGATATATCACTCTTGTTCATCTCCCCAAAGGTGAGACTGGGTGAAAAATCATTGGTTCTTACCACAAGACATAGTGGATAGGATTAAGATCTTGCAGAAGGAGGCTAAAGTGAGATCAGGAAAGGGAAAAGCTATAATTTGTGCTGTTTTGGGAGCGAGTCTCACACTGGCAGCAGAAGATAGGACACAGAGACAGTCTCAATCTGATGACATGATAAACTGCCTGAAAATGCTGGTTAAATCCTTACAAGAACAACTAGAGAATACCAAGCAAATGTTAGAGGAGGAGAGAAATCAAACAGCATACTGAAAAAAGCATTAGAAGAAGAACTGGGGAAGGAAGCCAATACACATGCCGAGGTAAAAGTGAAACTACAGGAGAGAGGAATTAGGCAAATCTATCCTCAGGGCGATTTACAGAGGGCAAAAGAAACCATAAATACTCCCCCTCACATGTACCCTTTGATTAAAACAGAGTATTCATATAAAGACAATTATTTTAACCATCCTCAAGTTCTCACTAAAGAAGTTCCATTTACAGTAACTGAATTAGCAAAACTGATGGATTTTGCAAGAAATCCAAAGGAACCAGAGACTGAATACGTGTGGTGAGTATCTCTGTCAGGTGGAGATGCAATTTTGTTGTCAGAGAAGGAAGCAGAAGGGTATTGAGGTCCAGGTATATTTTTAACTACCAGCAATTGCCAGGCCCCCTGGTCATTAACACAGAGGGCAGCGTATTGGGCCAGAGATCTGAATCCCTTGGAAAGGGGAGATCCCCTTGCCATAACAGGCATGGTGGATCAATTATTGAAAAGCATGCAAAAGGCAACCTGCCTCCAGATGATGTGTCACTGGGAGCTCACACTTAGCCAGGCCTCCCTGATGATGATGACGCCTGTGAACTCAGAGAGAATGACCCCTCTGATCCAAGGACTTCCCGAGACCCTAAAACCCATTGGGATTCAATTGCAAGGGAGAATTCAAAACACCCTTGAAGGAGAGAGAATTACAGCTGATTACAGCTCCTGAGAATTACAGGAGATTAGGAAGGAAAGTGTGGACGTGGGGCGAAGTAGCTCAGGAACTGATTAATTTTGAAAGAAAATATGGCCCCATGGGTGGATCATCTCAAAGGACCAAAACTAGGGCCGTGCGGACTGCAGAAAGAGTTAACAAACGGCAACTGCTGGTTGGGGTGACTTTAAACAGTTTTGCTGCCATTATTCTGGCAGAGAGAGACCCCTAAAGTCAACAGGGAAGGTGGCAGCTGGGGCTTCAGAAAGGTGTTCCCTGACACCTGATGGACGTCCAACCCCAAAATTGGAAAAGCTCATAAAACAAGTGGTCAAAGCAAAAGGTCACTTCTAAACAACCCTTAAAGCAATTTCTGAAACCTCAAAAGCTGCATTGGATAGAACATCTTTGGGATGCAGTTACTCAGGTCAATGATCGCTGGGGGATAAATGGATGTCCTCAGCTGAATGCCTTTTGTCCTAAACCCCCAACTTTAACCCCAAAGCCTCAAACTCCCAGTACTCCCAGAGAACCAGCTTTTTCTCCTGGACAGTCAGTACTGATAAAAACACCAACCATTGGGGCTATTCCTCTCATGCTCACTGAGCCCCTAAAGAAATATGCTTGGAAGGCCAAGGATGCCTGGGGAAAAGAGCACAAAATTAACACTTGCTGGATTATCCCATCATTATAATGATGGTTCAGTTGAGAACCGAGCAAGTGTTTTATTTTGTTTTCCAGACTGTCAGACTAGCCTCACCACTGAAGAACGTGTGTAAGAATTATATATTGCATGGTGTCTCACCACAGTTATTACAGGCCTTTTGATTTTGTTGCTATGGATATGTTGTCTATATATATATATATATATGTGGTTATGTATGTTGTGTATGCCCCACATCCAACCCATCCCAACTGAGAATAATGATAATCAAAACCTCACAGGGAACCTATCAAGAAATATCCATATGACCCCTTTGAGGATAATGAATGTGTTTTGGTAGCAAAATCTGAGTAGTTTTCAATCTGAGCCACTGTTGGGTTTGTGGAGAACCTGTAGGGTTATCAAGCTGGCTGTGAACCTCTACACCTCTCACTCCAGCACAAATTGTAAACAATTGTAGTAGAACTGATAACACCACCTAGAATGATGATGAAACTTGGCCAGTTCAATTTCCTGCTGTGAGCAGATACTGTTTAAACACACTCAGGAGGGAGGAGTCCAAGTAGGACAAAGCAAATGCCAATGGACACTCACACAAATTAATGAAGACAGGGCCATTTCCACATGGATGTGGCTTAACAGGATGAGATGCAACAAAGAGTTTCAAAAATGAAACCATGGTTCTCAAATGGCCCGAGAACCACATATAATCAAACTTGTGAGTGGAAAAACACCACTGGTGCCTGGTATTGTATCGGCGAGACAAACAACTACCCAACCAGCTTTTTCAGCCCTTTGGGAGATGGTAGCACAACCTATTTCCAGCTCCCAAAGACAGCACTGGACCATTTGCCAATGGTACCAAAGCTAAAAGGCGGCCATTATTTGATTTGTGGACATACTGCCTATAAACAACTACCAGCAAACCGGTCAGGTATTTGTTATGTGGGTATTACCAACCTCTATTTTTCCTTCTTTGAGAAACAGGTGGTCCTGAACTGGGAATAAGACTCTATGATACTTTAGGTGACAAAAGTGCTGCTCACAACAAGCGATCTGTTGAGACTGCTATAGGTGGAACACAAGAGTGGTGGGAAAACGATTTGCCTCCCAAAAGGATAATAAAACATTATGGACCTGCCACTTGGAATCCTAATGAGCCAGTATCAGGGGCAAGGGAGCCAATCTATAACCAGAATCACACAATTCAGTTGCAAGCAGTTTTGGAGATTATTACCAACAAAACTGCCATTGCTCTAGATCTTCTGAAACAGCAATCAACAGATGCTCACTGCAATCTTTCAACATCGCATGGTTTTAGATTACTTGTTGGCCGAAGAGGGAGACATTTGTGGAAAATTAAGTATTTCTAATTGCCGTGTGGAAATCAGCGATGTGGGTGAAGGGCTTCTTCAGTTAACCACAGATATTAGGAAGATAGCCCATGTTCCCACTCAAACATGGAGTGGTTGGGATGTCAATTTGTGGTCTTGGTTGCCTGGAACACCATGGGTGAAACGACTCTTCCTCTACCTCTCGTGTGGGCTAGCAGCTTTAATGTTTTTGCCTTGTATTATACCATGCTTAGGACAGTTAATCCAAAGCGTAGTGACCAACATGCAAGCAATTACTGTGACTTCACTTGATAGAGTAAAACATATTAGATTTATAAAACAAGCTAAGTAGTATGCCTAAGCCATTACAATACAGATAAGTCTACTGTATATCGTTACAGTGGAGCTAGTTACTTCTTATCTAGGGAAGATGACCTCTTTGTTACCAATATAAAAATTGGTCAAGTTAAAACAAAATAGAGACAGATAGACCTGCAACAAGTCTACTGTAGGCATAAATAGTATATAGATGAGATATCAGACTGATGGTGTATCCTAGAGAAACATAGATGGATCAAACCCATACTTGCACACAAAGTGCCAAGCTTGTCATATTGTAATAACTGCGTCCTGCACTGCAGTCATGGAATACAAGTAGAGACCAAAGACTCTCTGACTTTTTTCTGTGATCAGTGTAGATGAACAAGAAGCTACCCAGATCTAAAAAGAAAGTGAAGGCTTTGCCGAATCCACCAAGACAACCCCCGAATAAAGGCAGATTATTTGTACTGACTTGAGAGCAAGACCAGATTAACCTCTACATTCACCACCCAGAAGAACAAGGGTTTAGCTATTGGTTGCCACCCAATAGGCATGTGCGGTGGGAATACATGTTATACTGGGCCCCCAGATATTTCAGTACTACTCATCTGCCTCTTTCTGGCACCTAAGGGGGTTGGGGGAGCTTGCAGCAAATGTTACCAGTCAGTCAGATATGGTCAACAGACTCTGTATTCCTTCACTGCTCATACTCACGTTAGTTCGGTATACTATGAAAGATTAAGCCTGCAAGTATGTAAATATGGAGGGAAAAAAGAATAAAACAAGCCAAGCACACAGCCATCGCCAACATACCCTGAAGCGAAGAAATGGGTGTGAGAAACTAATAGCCAAATTTTAGTAGTATGGCTTATCTGCGCCTTTGCTTTTGCCTAAACCTGGGATAGAAACTTTCAGGCCCAAATGACGCATGTGCTTTAGGCTAAGGGGGCATGGAGATCAATTTTCCTACTGCGTAATGTGGACCCCTACCCCAGCAGACCAGGGCAGCGATGACCACAGAAACCTGTGGGACAAAGCGACTCTCATCTGCCACCAACCTCAGTAAGTACCAGACTGGCTCAAGGGGGAAAATGGATACCTTGGGAATAGTTGCTTAGGTGTCATTTGCTGTTTATGTTGTGTATATAATTATATTTCTTTTTACAGTTTATATAATCTTTAGTGGAAAACCCAACTGGTTTAATAATTTAACTGCTAATTATTCTAATTGTTATAAAAAACAACCCGCTTCTCCTTCCTCTGCAAATCCCCCCAAACCCAGCCCTTCTGCCTCTTCCAGCCTCCCAGAACTCAAAACACGTTTTTAAAATGTTATTGACAAACTGTTAACGTTGTTAATATTGTTAAGGTTACACCTCGTTAAACGCCTATGTGGAAGAAATCCCGACTCTGACAAACCAGAGTAACAGACCACGTAACCGCTATTTCAAACATCGATCACAAGTGCTGCCGTTAACTCACTTTATCATTGGAGCCTCAGAGAATAAGAGATCAGATTTTTATGTTTATACCAATTTATTATGTAGTTTTGCCTAACATTTGCAATGTTCAGGGTTTTATATACAGTTATTAGCTGTTGTTAGTTGCTGCGCACGAGCTTTTGTCCTTTCTTTCTTTCGGTGTTGGGCACGTGTACCACTGCCGAGTGGCAGGGGTGGTCAGGCAAGACAGCTCTCGGAATACGCTAAATGGTTCACGGAAACTAATGAACGTGTAACAAAACAGCCAGCATAAGCTGAAAACGAGCAGCGTGGTTGGGAAATGCACAGAAGGGAACATCAGAAGGGACGTATGGAAGAAACGCAAGGACAACGCACACATTCTCCCACCAGAACGGACAACGAATCAAACTGACAGGACATCAGCCCAATTCAGCATCCAGTCTGGTGGGGGAACGCACAGAAACAACATTGGCAGGGACATACGGGAGAAACGCAAGGACAAAATGCACGCTCCTCCACCAGACTGGACAACAAATCGGACTGAGAGGGCATCAACGCTCCATGGTGGTAACTCTTTAC
>NW_010188713.1:147403-151856 GCF_000695765.1 Mesitornis unicolor
CGCAACAACAGCCTATAAAAATTCTGTACCCACAGAAGGGAGCCTTTCTCGCTCGTTCTGTTTTGATGCTTACAGTGTAACTTAGAAGTCTTTATTACTAACAACTATTGCTAACCAAATTAACACCTGAAAGATCCAACATCTACACCTTGGAATTTTTGGAATTTAATTTAACAGTAGTGAATAGATTTCTTAAAAAAAAAAATAATTAAAAAAATAACTAAACCCTACGGCCACCCTGCAGTATAAATTGCACAGAAAGTCCTTTCCAGACTGAAAACTATGGCTGAGATATTGACTCACTATGTGAGAGCTGTGCCACTGATGTCAATGCAGTTCAGATATAACATACGGTTTCCCCATTTTTTAAGTTTTCGCAAAATTTTCCCTAAACACGCCATTTAAAGGGTGCTCAGCTTTAAGCAAACAACTATAAAGTCTACTGTCTGAGAAATAAGACATAATTGCAGTCCAAGCTAGCTTCCTTTAAAGTTTACTTGAACCCAAATGTGAGGTTCACATTGACTGACCATTCATTTCGTGTTCCAAACGTAACCAGGTAATGCACGTAACAGTCACACAAAGCTCACTGAAGTTACTTGATCTGACCAGAGTATGTTCCACCACTGCCAAATAAATAAAAAGTATGATCCAGTTATTCCACACACACCAGAAGAGTTTCATGATAGGCTAATTAATCATGAACATAACTTTTCAGACATTACATAATTTTACACAGACTCACTTGTAGCTCCTGCCAAAGGAAACAACAGTTTGTGTGAGAAATAAATCTACACTTGAAGAGAGATGACAGTGACAAAACATGACGAGAGGAAGACAGAGCAGGGAAAGGAAGGGGAAAGTATTAATATCATGCAAAAAACCCTGGGTAATTTTATTACTCAAAACATAGCAAAGCTTAAACTTTGAAATACATTAATCAAGTGAACCCAGCAACTGAAAACAACTTTTCACTCTAATCTTTTCTTGTTTGTTTTTTTTTAATGACAGACTATTTCTTGAAATTATGTTTAACACAACCTCAGAAACACAAACCTAAATCATGCAACGTATTCTGTGACACTTATCTGAGATTAGGAATCCCCTTCTAATAACTGGGTTATTTTCTCATTTGGGATAGATCTAGTGGTGTTCAGATCAAGCACAGAGCACTTTCTTATTTCAGCAAAACAGTCTCAGATTTACATTTCCAACCTGTCAATAAATTAATTTGAATCTATGTGATTAATTCTAATTATATGTTGAAACATACACAAAGAAAGCTAGATATAAGAAAAGCAAAAATTCTTATTTTCCTAGTAACATATTTTTAGTCACCACTGTAGGCCCCTTTGACCATGCATTCAACCCCAAATGGCCAAGGCACGCTAACTGATGCGATAATGATGGTGAAGGCAGACAGAAGAGCTGATGGGGGGTGGAAGGCGGGGAAGAGTGCTGGGGGGACCAAACTGCTTTTCCAAAAGCATTAATTTCTACTCTAAGAGTTCACAGCAGTCACCTAATTACCTCAGTCACAACACAGACTTGCAAACGTGGGACTCTGCTCTATGACACACAAAACCCCCATAATATACATCTATGAAACAGTTAAGTATTGATGCATATGTTTATACAGCGATCAATTTGCTTTCCTCTTTTAAAGAGAGGAGAGGGGGTTGGTGGAAGAGGGCATGTTTCCCGTCACAGACATCTGTAAAGGTGTTATATTTCTACTACTCTTATATTCAGTATCTTTGATGATTCTTGAGACATTCTCTCGAGGATTCTTGAGAGAGAGCAGTGCCATTCTCCGGTGCTGGGTGGGAGACTTGGAGGCTGCACACAATATCTGCCAGGGTCCGATGTGCTCTAGCGGGACTTCCTCAATTTGTTCACCAAGTGAGTTGAGAGCAGGCAGAAAGGAGAAGTACTTCTGCATCACAACAAAGAACATTTTCTTTACAGACAGAACACTTAAAATGTTACTGGACACTCAGTACTGATTTCAGTTAATTTAGACTGAGTCTGTTTAACAAGACCATGGAGTGCACACTAAGGAACAAAGCAATGCATTCTGAAGAAAGAGGATATTCCTTGAAAGACAAGTCAAATCACAAGTGGCTTACAACATTGACTTACACAGTCTGTTCCTCCTAAATGTTTTTAAAATTTCATTATACCCGAGAAAACAAATTTGTATTTGTAAGTTATCAGCAAGATAATGGTTATTGCTGCTGCTGTCTGGTAAAATTAATGACCTCGTGGTAACAGAGGTTTCCCAGCAAAATCTCTGCTACCTTCTAAATTCTTAGGGACAGCAACTCCTTCCCTTCTGCTGGGGAAATTCACGGGTTGTAGTTCTGCTGCTCCTGACTACTGAACACAACTCTCTCTTTTTCCTCTTCCTCCTATCCATCAATGAATCAACAGAAATACAGTTAAAATGCACTTGGGAAGAGCACACAGCTACAGGCTCTCTAGCTTCCACTTTCCTGGGGGGGCAACAGTCTCTCCTCTACCAGTGACAGCAGAGTAAGAAAACTTATTACCCCAACACCACCAAAACTCATCTCACCCTGAAAGAGTCATTCTAGTAATCAGAAAAAATGGCTCTCAAAAGGTCTCTCTTCACACCTCAGTGACAGCCTACACAACGTGCAGATTTCTAAACCTCTTAATTGTATCAGTGCAATTCAATGAGTCTGTATTCACATGCGCACAATTATAAAGTTTGGCAGTTCTTCATTGAAGTAAAGTTTATTGTTCAAAGTGTGCTGGAAAGACTGATGAGAACTAGTAACTGTTGTACATCACACCCCATACCCCTTTCTGGATTAAAAATAAGTAAAATAGCATCTTCATACCAGAAGCCAGTAGAGAAAACGGCAGCTGTTAAGCTAAATTTGCTGTTAATATCATGATTCTGTGTTTCTTAACATCACCTCTCTCCCAAAAGCTTAGGGGAAAAAAGTCGCACTGTAACATCCCCAAAATATCAACATTTAATATCCCCAAAACATGAACGTTAACTGTGAGATCTTTCATGCATTTGCAATGTGTTATGTCTTATGGATGACAGGGGAAAAGAAACATGGATATGACGAGGTTTGTTTTCCTACATACTGAATTTTAAACACGAACACTTCTAAGGTGGAAAATTTAAATGTCACCTAAAAATGCATGAATTTCTGCTTTAATATCTACACCTCTTTAAAATAAAATAAAAAAAACCAACCAACACCCCCCCCCAAAAAAAAAAACAAAAACCCTAAACCAAACCACAGAAAGAAAACAATCGGTTCCTTCACAACAGCTCCAGGTATTAACCACAGGTACAGAAGGGAGCAGAAAAATTAGGACACCTGGCAAATTCATTTTTGTTACTTCTTTTTTGTCTTGCCATCTTCTCCATTACAACTGCAGGATAAAAGATACTGCAAGAGAGTCTTTTTCGACATTCTAAGACTTCTATTTCCTGGCAGAAAATGGTATTCTCCTGCTGATAATCATAGCTAATCATGCAGTACAGTCACTATGCCAGCACTGCTTCCTAGGAATAATCAAGACCTTCACTAAGACATTTGCCCTCCTCATCAGGATTTGCAGAATGTGCTGATACAGCATCCTCTAGAGCATCTGCGCTGCTTGGCGGAGAAAGGTGGAGAGGAACAGAATACTGAAGCCATCAGCTTAGGCAAAAGGTATTCCCCATACAAATCTATCCAGCCTCCTGAAACCATTATCTCCTAAGTTCACTGTCTTTTCCGCTGAATATCTCTGTTGAATCACCCCTGTAAGGAAGTGCAAAGCATTCTATGGCATGTCTGGAGGAGGAGGAGACAAATTCAGAGAAAAAAAATAAATTGATGTCAAGTCAGACAACAAGGAAACACGGAAAACCACTATGATAGAGTCCTGAACTTTGCCAAGGATGGAGGTTCAGAAGTGTCTCTGGCCTCCTCATGTTTTAAGGAATAAATCCTTCTACTATCGCAAGCACATTTCTTGAAGAGCTTGAGATCTCTGAATTTGAACAGAATAAGAATTACAAACAACTGTATCACAATGGCACCACCTGACAGAGTTGTGCTAGATGTCAGAGCCTAAGCTGCAACTTTTGAAATGCCAAATAAATAAATACTGTTGGGTTGGCCAACAAGTAATTGCAGGGGTTTTTTAATAGATGGACACATATGTCTTGAAAATTCATTATGTAACTTGGCAGCTGACAGTTCAAGCTTGTTTCAGAGAAAGAAAGCGGATGACTTCATTAACAATTATTTATTTGGCACCAATGTAGAAATGGAAAATCAAAAGGAACATTTTCATTATATTTTGTTGTATTACTTCCAAAAAGGAAAAAACATTCTGCAAGCTCATAAAAAGTCATATAGTGTCTACAGTGAATACGCTACAGCAGTGTCAGAATCGTTTTGCTAAATTTCAGTCC
>NW_010188714.1:0-30779 GCF_000695765.1 Mesitornis unicolor
AAATGGCACTAGAGGTGTTTAGGGAACTGAACTGAGTCACAGGTGTCCACTGTTTAGCTCTCCATGAAGGGAGCTTCATACATTGCTCACAACAGTCTCAGGAGGTGAGATGACTAAACATGGAGCTGAATCTGCCTGGGGATCTCTGCTTGCTTGAGCTCTGTGTTGCATTTCAAAATCAGCCAGTGACGTTCCTCTGTCTGCACAGGGCAGTGCAGTGACGCTCAACATCTTGCGTGGCAAGCTCAGGAAGGCTTAGCTTGGAGTCAGTCTGGGCAGGAGCTTGTTCCCACGAAAGATAAATGGAAATGAAAGAGAGAAAGTGTTTCCAGGAAACACTGAAACAGTTGCAGTCTTGCCCTTTGAAAAGTGCAGGTGATTAGCAGTTTAGCACTGAATCCCAGGTTAATTGGCTTGGATTAGGTCACTGTTCCCCGTCCTCCTCAGATGTGTCACCTCCTCGGGCTGCCAGAGAGTGGTGGGAGGAGGTAGCAATCAGCACCGTGAATAGGGACCAGTAGTGGAAGGGTCTTGGAGTGACTGGGAGGGGCAGCAGGACTTGCCCCTGGTAGAGCCAGAAAACAGCCCTGAGATTGCTAATCTGCAGACGCCAAGTAGCAAGGGAAGGGGAAAAGAGATAACGACTGGGATTGGACTTTGACCGCTGGGTGATAGAAGAGCTTACAAATATTTGAAGTGTGTGAAATGCAGAACAGGAAGAACAGCCCCGATAGCAGACACCGGTGGGGAATGTCCTCACCTCGCATGGATCCTCCCCATCCGCAGTGCGGGGACGTCGGAGGTCAGCTCCTGGTGAGTGGGCAGCTAAGAATAGCAGGAACCTAATAGACCCCTTTGGGTACGCATTAGCCAACCATTAATGCCTTTGGCTTTAAATCACCTTGCCAATGCTGCAGAGAATTGGAAATAAAGGCATTTACCAAGGTCATAGTGGCTGCTGAGAGAGGAACTGGGAACAAAGTTGTGATAAACCAGCATTTTTAAACACACATACACTTGTGCGTACATTTGCCTGGGAATAAGTACATAAACCCAAGGGAATCAAGAAAATCACTCTCCCAAAAGACCTCAAAATTGTCAGTGCCCTGGTACTGTGTGGCTCCACTTCTTATTAATTGAAATCCTAAAAATAATCCTATAAACTCTATATTTAGCAGAAAAGTTTCCTTGGACCTGGATGAGATACATTATTTTGGATTTGAACATATTATAAGGAAGTACTTAAAACATTTTACAGCCAGCTTTTTCCAGCATTAAAAACAAACAAGCATTTTCACTGGGAAAAAATGGGGACAATCTAAAATAGAAAAATGGCAATCTTGAAAGCACTGGGATCTTTTTGGCAAAAACACTTTGACAAGACTCAGATGATTTCACAGGACATTTTGGTGATTTTTTCTTTCACCTTTCACCCCTCTTCAAAAATAGGTTCATTTAAAAGCTCTCGCCATTTCACCAAGTCTAAATAGATTAGGCTACAGGTCTCCTGAATCCAGCCCTGCCTCCTAAATTTAGCTCATTAATGACAAATGCTGTAGTCTGCAACCCCAAGATGCTTGGCTGAGGGAAAGTCATTGCATTCAAACTGGACTGAAAATCAAAGGAAGGCAAAGCGCAGGTTGTCTGTCAGAGAAACTGTCCTGACACTGCTACCTCCAGGGCAGTCCCCTTGCAGAAGAGGAGGGAGGGCCATTGGTTATTCACAGAGGTTACGTGAATCATGAATCAGGGGATTGCAGCAGGGATCAGTCCCAGGTTATATCCTTGAGCACCGTGATGGTGGTGATGTACCCCGCGAAAGGACAACAAGCTGGGACCAGCCACTGTTCAAATGAATTCACCTTCTGCAGTGATCCCTCCTAGAGCACCTCCTTGGGTTTGGCTGCACAGGCAGGGGCTCTGCCACGTGTGCACCAACCAAGGGAAAGGAGGCAAGGAAATTCATATTCACCTGCAGAGAGAGCCATTCATCTTCATTAGCCCTTAGTTAAGTGCGGGATACAAAGGAAGGGATTGTGGTAGGAGGAGGAAGGGGACACTAGGGGCTGATGGATACAGTCCAGTTTCTCTGATCTGCGGTGATTTATTCAAGCTGGAGAGGTAGGCAGAGAGTTTTGGCTTAGGGGAGCCTGGGGCAATGAGTAAGCTTAAATTTCTGAAGGGTGGAGCTCAGAATTCTTTTTTTTTTTTAATATATATCATGCAAAATTCAAAATAGGAAAGAAGCTGATTCATTCTCCCCAGCCCTGAGGAGGACATTCCTCAGGTTAACGTTAGGTGTGTCTACTGGGAATGGGGTGTGATAGAGGTCAGGAGGCACGTGAGGGACGTGCTCATCCATCTCCCCAGAAAGGAAGGGTCTCCAGGAGACCTGAGGACCACAAGGCTAGCCAGGAACTCTCCATCAAAAATCACAGCCCAAGGGATGCCCATACCTTGAAGTGCTTACAGCCGAAGTGAAGGAAGGGGATGGGAAGAGGAGCACTGTCGCACCAGGGTGCACAAGGAAAAACATGAGCAGCACCCCAATGTCAGGTCAGTCTCCAAATAGGCTCTTTTCTCAAGCTCTGCGCTCATCTGAACATGAGGCCAAAGTTTATGAGTGTGAGGGTTATGGGGCATGGCCCAGGCTGCCCAGAGAGGTTGTGGAGTCTCCTTGTCTGCAGACACCCAAAGCCCTGGCCGTGTTCCTGTGTGACTGCTGTGGTGATCCTGCTGTGGCAGGGGTTGCAGTGGGGGAGCTTTCCAGGGCCCTTCCAACTCCTGATATTCAGTGTGATTCTGTGTGATCTGCTCCTGTGAGCCAAGAGCTGCTGTTGACCTGTCTCTGTGTTTGTCCTCCCTGTCCCACTCGAAGCAGGAGGAGATCCCTGAAAGGGGAAAGTGGAAAGTGTTATTGTAACCAGCCCCAGTTCACACCCTGCTTTGAAGGGAAAACACACTTGCTGTCCACCAGCCAAGTTTCCTCCCTTCCTGGGACTGGCTGCGTTGGCAACACAAACAACAGCAACCAGACAGAGACTAGGAGTTTAAACAATGACTGTGGCTCTGTGGCGGACAGAAGGACTTTAATTCATGGAGATAGGTTTCCTTTTCCTTGACATTTCTGCTCTCTCTTTTTTTTTGAGAAAAAGAAAAAGGGGGTATTTTGAAGAATCTCAGTGTGGACACAGCAGTTACCCGCTGTGCCAGCTCCTCTTGCACAGACGAGGGTGCTCCAAAACCTTTCTCCCAGCTGCACAGGGAGCACGTTGACCTGGTAGCCGGCTCAACAGCAGGGATGCTCTCTCTTCTACCACCTGAAGTCGTATCCAGGATGGTAGCAGCAGGCAGGAGTGCTGGTCTTGCAGTATTGCTGCACAGCGTTGAGGAGATGACCTTGTCTTGCCCACGGGTCTGGTCCCAGGAGAACAGGACTTTGTTTCTTGCTCCATTCTTGAATAAGTCATTTTGCCTTCTTTTCCATTTCTTTAAAGGTCAGGACAGTCTCCCTGAGTGCCACTGTAGTGACTAACAGCCTGGAGCCCTGATCTCAGCCTCTTGCTGCTGTGACAATACGAAGAATGCCTTTGCTTTCCAAAACCCTCCCATCATGAGCTTTGGCACTGTCACATCAGTTGCCCTTCTATGGAAGGGGAAATCAGAGAGAAGAGCTATTCAGTCATAATGTTTATGAGTCCCTAAAGCAGTTATCAATTTCCAAGTGGAGCTCATACACACCAGAGCCACCAAGGCAGCAAAGACACTGAAAAACTCAGCATACGCTCAACAAGTGCCTGGCTGTTTGGCATTGTGAGTCATCCTTAACCAGGGAGAGCTTCTGGGCATGCAGTAATACAAACCAAATGCTAAATCTTCCAGAAGTGGAACCAAATTGCAGCCTCGAGTTTGGCGTGGGGTCCTGTGCATGGTGACAGTGGATTGTTATTTCAAGAAGGGGAAGGTAGGGAAGGAAAAAGGATGCTGGGGTGATGCGTGACTGCCATTGGTTTCTTAGAGAGGTATCTGCTCTCCCTCTCTCTGTGCTTGGTCACCTAAAAAATTAAGAGCTGGCTCCATTTAATGAACCATCTGCCTTGTGCGTCTGCTCTAGGCAAGAGTTAACGTCCCCCTGATGAGGATGTCCCAGATCAAAGAGCAAATGTTGGACCCAGTCTCTGCTATCATAGCCAATTTTTATGCCACGGTAGAAGTCAAAAGGGGACATCTTCAAAGTCCTTCATCGCAGAAGATTTGTAGCAGGTTGTGGCAGAGCTGACCCAATAGATGACTGTCCCATGTGTGGAAGATTGCAAGTGGGAAACATTGCAGGGCTCAATCTAGAATGGTTCAGGAAAGGTGTCCCAGACCTTCATGGGGGTTAGATCTGGAGCTGTGTAGATGGTTGAAGACATGAACTGTGCCCTGAAGTAGAGACACTGTGCAAAACATCAACATCCATTATAGACGGTCACATAGCTTTTCCTGTTTGTTTTGTAAGAACTTGCTGTGCCTGGGCTGTGCAAGGGATTCCCAGATACGTCCCCAAAAATCAACTCAATTTAACCACTAACAGCACCTTCAGTCTGCAGGAAGGAGCCCAGAGTCCATCAAGACTCTTTTCCCCCATGTGCTCCAATACTGGGAGCTCTTTTGGACTCTGGACAGCACAAAGTAAAAAAGCACTGCCCTCTCCCAGTCCCCCACACTCCCTCCTGTTTGAAATAACCCATCCTCACCTCCACTCAGTTTCTGGCATCTGAAGTATGCCTGGCTCCGGGTGCTCTTCTCCGCAAGGGATGCAAAGGGCGTGATCTCAATGCTTCCCCTTGCACTCAGACTGATAGTGGAGAGATTAGAGGTGGAAAGAACACCTATGAGGTCATCTCTGCCATCCCTGGGGAGCAATACGGGATTGTTCCTTTGCATTTTATTATCTGGTGCTCTGTCCAGCTCTGCAGTAACATGACTCAAGCCACGATCTTCCCAGAGCTTCCCTAGGGTAGGCGAGTCGCAACCTTGTGTTTCTTACTGTCAGGAAACATTTCCTGATATTCAGCCTGAATTTTCCTTTCCTTAAATTCATTCTATTCACACCTATTCTCAGACAGGCCTCACCCTGGACAACTCCTCCTCAGAGTTCAGACCCTTTTGGGACCTTTTTTGTTTGTGAATGCATTTGTGAGTCCAGTTTTGCTGCAGTTTTTGCTCTGATTCACGCTGGGTAACCCCCATTTCAATATCCAAGAGCCTCAGGCTCATCAGTGCGCTTATTGCTACAGCCCTGTGAGGAAAAGCAGGCTTTCTGAAAGTCCTTATCCTCCAAGATAGCTGGGGACTCAAAAGCCAAAGCTATTTTTATGTTCATGTATGACCCCTAATGCCCCTAAGTATGCTGGTTTTGATGGAAAAGCAGTGCACAAATCAACTATAGATGAAGCACCTATTAGGATTAATAAGTCCCCCATTAAATGTTTGACTTGTCTCACTTGCACAAATTGGGCTGTCTGGTTTTGCTGTGGATGTGGCTCACTTATTGCTCTTGGAAGACTTGGTAGATGTTGCAGGTGAGATCACCCTTTTATGCCTCTGTATAGGAACATTGAAGAGGAAAAAGGACTCAAATTTTGTGGTGTTCTGCCTCTACTGCTTGTGGACAGCGAGTTATGCAAGGCACACATGAACTAGGTAGCTTTTGCTGAAATAAAACTAGAAAGTGCAGTACAGAAGAAAGAGAGATGAGAATTCAGAACTAAGTTATTCAGCTTTAGCACTGAGCTACCAAAACCAGGAGCCGTTTGGAAATTGCTGGTCTTTGATGGGTGGCAGAGACAGCTTTAGCATTAAGCAAGTGGGACGGGTGCTTCAGTAGGCAGCAGGACCAGGAATGCGAGCAAATTCTAGAGGATGCTCTTGGTGTTAAACAGCATCTGGTCCTATGCTGAGAACTGCATGTGGTGGTGCATGTACAGAAGCAAAAGAGTCCCCATGCCAAGGAATCCCTAGGTAGGATCCTTCAAAATGCGTCAGTTAACGGGAGCAGCATTAAGAGGTTGAAGTGACTCAGAGCTCATTGGGCAGAGAACCTCTTTTTTTGCTTGTTGGCTGACCAACGTGTGGTACTATGGGTGCTTCATCTGCACATGGTGCACCCATGTACAAGGACGATAATAATCAGTGTTGCTGAGAAAAGGAAGCATTGCCTTGGGTTGACTCCAGAGGCAGAAATGATAATAATTACCTGGTGGGAGTAAAGCCCGAGCAGGCCACAGTGATGGTGGTTCAGAGATGTTATCCAGGAAAGTCTGCGTGTATGCAGGCAGACCTTCGTCATCAGCTCCCTGGAAGTTGCTTCTAGGGAAACATAAAAGAGCAGTTACATGTTTTTCCATGGCTAGACAGTGGTTAGGATGCAGAAGGTGATGCTCCTCTGCATATCTTAATGTTTCCAGCAATTAACCAGCCTTCCTTCATGTCCCTGATTGCAAAGTCAGCGTGCCATGAAGGACTCGGCTGGCACAGCCCAACCGTTCCCTGGGCAAACAACGTCCAGCCAGGCTCTCCTGATTAGCTCTGATTGCTCCAGGAATGCTCATACAATGCCACATTAGGAACAGTCACTTTGTTGTTGGGGAAATGCATGGGCAGCCGTACTAATGCACTTGCAGGGTGGATGAGCTCAGTCTGGGGTTAGCAGACAGCTTGGGGCGCTCACAATGCGCTGTGTGAGCTCAGCAAGAAGGTCGGCTCCGTCTGGTTTAACAGGCATGCAAGGCAGCAGGGAATAGAGGCTTAGAGATATCAGGGCATAGAGGTATCAGAAGGTCACCAAGAACATGTTCCTGCTCCAAAACAGGACCAGCTATGGCACCATTAACAGATTTTTACCTAATCTCTTGATAAATGCCTACAGAAATATCTTCAGATCCACTCTGTGTAGCTCTGCTTTGCTGCACTGTCTGTTAGGGTGCATTTATTGCCGGTTAATTTTACTCTTCTACTACCCCTCTGTAACAGTTCCCACCATATCGCCTCCTCTGCCCATGTTTTCTTAGGGTAAAAACCCCTGTTCTTTTGATCTACCTCCACAGACCATGATCTCTAGATCTCTGGTTCTGCTTGCTTCCTTCTGGCCAGTCTCCAGTAGGTCCATGGCTTTTCCACAGTGCAGCACCCAAACCTAGACCTGGATGTCAAATCCAATGCAGAACAGAACACAGTTATGGCATTTTCTTACAGACAACCTCACTGACACACAGATGGGGTGTGGGCTTTGCACGCTTTAACATTACAGCACTGTTGACTCCGGTTCAGCTTATGACCCTCACTGCTTCCACAGATTCCCTCCTGCAGCGCCGCTGCCAAGCCAGATCTCCCCCTCCTTCTGTAAGTGGAAAACTGATTATTCGCATTCTTGTCCCTATCCAATTTCATCTTTTCTTTTTCTCTCCTCTCAGCTTTTGTCTTGAGTTTGTCAAACTCATTTTGAATTCTAATCCTGATCTCTGGTGTACTTGCAGTCTAGCCTAGCTTGATTTAGTAAGTATAGTCTGCATGCTAACAGCCATCGTCCTGGTCATTAATGAAAATATGGCATAGCCTCAGGGCTAGGACAGACCCTTGCATAGTGCTGCTCAGCACATCTTTCTGCCAGGACTGTGACCTGGTGCTAGTGCCCTCCAAGAATACTCTTTTAAATCGTTTTACTTGAAACTACAAGAAAGCTGGGGAGGGACATTTTACAAGGGCATGGAGTGATAGGACAAGGGGTAAGGGTTTCAAGCTGAATGATGGTGGATTTAAATTAGATATTAGGAAGAAATTCCTGGCTGTGAGGTGGTGAGGCCCAGAGAAGCCCAGAGAAGCTGTGGGTGCCCCCTCCCTGGCAGTGCCCAAGGCCAGGTTGGCCGGGGCTTGGAGCAGCCTGGGCTGGTGGAGGTGTCCCTGCCCATGGGGGTTGGACTGGGGGGGCTGGGAGGTCCCTCCCAACCCAAACCATGCTGTGATTCGGTGAAACCTCTATGAAATCTCACATTCAGATCATTGTCTCCGCTTTGTTTACAAGAATGTTGTGTGCAACTGTGCAAGACGCAGCGCTAAAGCAGAGGTTTCTCGTGTACCAGGCCCATTCATCTATCAACAAGACAAATTAGATTGGACCGAGATTGCTTGCTCTTGACAGATCTGTCTTGGCTGGCAGTCAGCATCTTGTTGCCTTCTGTGTGCACAATCACTTTGTTTGCTTGCCCCATCCAAGAATTTTTCCAGGAAGTTAAGTAAAGTTGATGGAGCCTTGGCATCTGTTCAGTGATAGATGATGCGTGGTGAGGCGTCATCTTTGCCAGCCCCTGCATCCTACCTGGGATGACACAGAAAATGATGCAACTGCAAAGAGATCAGGGGAGGAAGCAGAATAAACTGGGGGAAATAAAAATAATAATAAAAATAATTTTAAAAAAACAACAAATAAATAAATGTGTCTCTTTTTAAGAAAAATCGAGGGTGAAGGAGGAGGGAGCGGTTACTACATAGACACTACAATCATTCCTCTTGAGCAGCTGAACAAATCAAAACTGGTTTTCTAAGGGTTTGTGTCTCTTAGTTGATTAGTTTTGTGATAGAGTTATTGTGAAATGCTTTGTTGGTTGTGTATAGATCTCCACATTTCCTTCCTCTCTCTGTCCTGGTATTCTTTCTGCAAGTCTTTAGCGAATGTCTTATGGGATGCCATATGTGAGAGCAGATATTGCCTGTTGACATCCACAGCAAACAAGTTAGTGATCATATGAACGAATTTGTCATTGTATGAACAAATGAGACAAACTTATGGCTGTATTAACTTCATTTCTGGCCATTTACTCCTGCAGATTTTCTCGCATATTGTCCCTGGTATCTCTTTGGTATTGTCTTTCGTATCTCTTCCCATGGATAGAGTGATGTTTATGTGCTGCAAAGATTTCTAACAAAAACCAGTGTACCCAGAGACTGCAATTGCACAAACCTTATTTTCATTCATTTCAGTGGTAGGATCAGACCTCTCTAAAACCAATGTACCCAGAGACTGTAATTGCACAAACCTTATTATCATTCATTTCAGTGGTAGGATCAGACCTCTCATAACTTTCTTCACACTATTCTGGACACTGGCTGAGGTCTATCAGACCTTCACAACATCACCTCGTTAGTAACTTTGCTGGAAAAGTCATAGTCTCATTTAGAAATGGAGAAAACTCAGAGGTTCACGATGCTGGGAGTTCTTTGCTCCTGGGTGGGTGCTCCACTGAGATGTCCCAGCACTTGGCTTTGCTGACTTTGACCCTGATTTTCCCACCCCATGGCTGCAGTTCAAGAATACCCAGCAAGGCCAGGCATTCAAATGTGAAAACGATTAGACTTCTGCGGTCTCTCTCTGTGTTGTGATTGCCATGCACACCCCGAACACTCTGGGCTAATGTTTTCATTTAATCATGGCTTTCTTGGCTTTGAATGCTCTTGGTGTACTGGAGCTACAAAAACATTTTGATATCCTTAGATTTACCCAAACAGTTTGGCTTTGCCCTGACTTTGAGGCAGCACAACAGGCGACTTGACTCTTAAGTGAAAGCAATTAAGCAGGCATTTAAAAAAAATATGTGCGAGTGAACTTTATGCTGATCCCATCCTCTGGGGTCCTCTGGTGTAACCTAAGCTGCTCGGGGAGTTTTGGCTGCCGTTTGCATGCGCTGCTACCGGCTGCAAAGCCTCAGATGCAAATGAAGGAGCTGGGTATAAACCTTTTCACTTGAGATCCCAAATGGCATCATCTCAGTGTCTCTGACTGGCCACAGCCTGAAGAGCCCTGTGCCATCAGATGGCCACAGGTACCTCCTGGTTCGTCCCCTGCTTGCTCCAGAGGCAAGCTCTGACACTTCAAGATGCGTGGTGGCAATCTGCAGTCACAGATCGTCCCAGACTTCACCGTGCGGGAATGTGGTTATAAACAAAAAAATGAGTCAAACCCAGGTTTTCTTGGGCTGGCCTTCGGGGTGCTGTTTGAAGGATGTTTTGATGCGAATGACAATAACAAGTCAGGCTTAGAAAACCTGAGGAAACCTTGCGGCTGCTTTTTGGGAAGTCCCCAGGGGCTAAGTCGCAGCTAACATTTTTCCATATTTTTGGAATTTATTCTCCTTTGTTTGCTACCGTGCAACAAGAAAATAAAAATCGAGAATTAGTCACGTTGCCCATCAGGTTTCCTGAATTCCTCTTAGGATTTCCAGGAAACTCAGCAACCCAAATGGTTGAGTAACATCACACGACTTTCCACGGGGTGTAAGGTCACTTGGCGTTTCATGGAAGCTGTGTGACTTGTTTCAAACAACTCCTGGAAAGAGAAGGTCTCTGACAACAAACAAACTTGTTACCCAGGCCAACACCGAGATTTCTGTATTTTTAAGGCTTGATCTGAGGAAGGGTACATAAGGGACGAGGAACAAGTAGTTACAGATTCATTCATGGTGCCACAGGGATTTTGAGTGAAATATGATAGTTCTGGTTGCATCTTTCTCCCTAGAAATTCTTTTGACACCATAACAGAAATCATAGATTTTTTTATTTCTTTTTTTAAGTGGCAATTTGGTACCAATTCTCATCCAGGACAGACCTTAGTGCCCAGAAATGTGGTGCTTTGTAGGAGCACTGTGGATGAGTCCAGAGGAGATTCCACCTTTCTGGATCTGGGGAAATTAGTGGAAAATCAGTAATGTTTGCAGATAATGAGTCTAAAGCATTTTTTGGGAGCTACTGAAAAGGAAAATAGAGTAAGGGACTCAATAGCAAAAGCTGTTTGTTTCATGTGGCTGAATAATTGTAAAGTCAGTGGTGGTTGCTCAGGTTTTTCTTGTGCCGATGCAGCAAAGCCAGTAAATGATCGTTCCTCATGACATAACAGCGACACACGAAGATGCAATTTTAAGCCCTTCCTCTATGCAGACTTATTGGGAGTCCCAGTGCTCTTGCAAGAAGAAGGGGAGAAGGCTTTCTGATAATCCTCTGTGTTTTTGGGAAACAGGAGTGGCAAGGACCAAGTCCCACATCTTCAAGAGGTGACACTGGACCTTGGCTTCCTGTGTCACAACCAGGCTACTGTTTTACGGGAGGAAGGTGCTGTAAGTGACCCTTTTCTGTTCTTGATGTAAAAGGTGTAAGCATTTATTCTCAGGAGAGAAAGACAGCCTATGGAGTGCAAGATAAGGGAGACTGCTCCTTTCTCAATCAACAAAATGCTATCAGCTGTTGCATCCCATGCAAGGATATTCAGGGTCTTACTTATTTCCTTATTTAGATACCTTGCTCAAGGCTATTTGGGGCTTTCATATTAAAAAATAAATCCCACTTGGTTTATTTGTGTATTTGTTTGCAATATAATCTAATAATATAGTTTTTGTTTTCATTATATACTTTTGTGGGGGAAAAAAAACCCACCTAAAATTGCTCATGTGTGAAGTGGATTGTCCTTTATCCATCCAGTCCTTGATCTGAGGTGTGTCCTATCTCCCTGCAACCCCCAGGCTCACACATGAAAACAGAATTGCTTTTGGTTACTGGGATTTACACCTTTTGCCTTGGTTAGTGCTTACACAAGACTGATGCTGGGGGTCCTGAATTTGTCCTTGCTGAGGACACAGGATTAAACCAGCAGAACGAGTGGTACCATCTCCCACCAAGACCCCTTGCAAACCCATGACCCTGACGGCCGTTACAAGACCATCCCCTCCTGTGTATTGTTGACTCCTTTGTCCAGTTCCACAAGACATGACTCATAAGGGGAAAAATCACCGCTTCTCCCCAAGAGACTCCTTTGCAGGCTGACAGTTTGTCTCACCATTGAGAAACATTTCCTGATAATTCCACTGAATGTTTCCTCTGCTTCGTTTCACCTCATTCCTCCTAGATAACAATCTCACGTTTATATATAGTGTTGGAGCATTAAAATCCCACCTGAGCAGCAGGGTGAGTGCCTCTGAATAGTACTGAGATCCTGTAGAAAGACCCCCCTCCCTTCCTGCTGTCTCAGAGGGAAGTTTAAGGTCCTCAGAACCTCTCCTAAAAAGCAAGAAAATAAATCCTTAGTAAAAAAATGATGCACTTATGCCTTGCTTCCTGCTGGATAAGTGCTCTACTAATACTCTGCAGATATCTAGACCAAGAAGCAAAATAAAAATATCCATATTGTACAGGACTCAGTGGTGGGATGTAGGGTAAAGTATAATATTGATCCAAGGAGAATGACCGTGTGAAGAAGGCCACTTCCCATAACTGGCAAGGTATCTCACAGCACTGTCAATGCTTTGGCTTTGGGTGGTATATGGGCTTTTTATTCCAGTGTAGGCCTTCTACTCCACTAACATCCTCCACTATGGAGGGCTGAAAGCACCCATGCTGTGATGGTTTGCATGTCATAATACCTCGAATTACAGAATCACAGAATCACAGAATCGCTCGGTTGGAAAAGCCCTCTGAGATCATCACGTCCAACCGCTCCTGTCTACCCCCTAAACCATATCCCTAAGTACCTCATCTACCCGCTCTTTAAACACATCCAGGGATGGTGACTCCACCACCTCCCTGGGCAGCCTGTTCCAGCTTCTGACGACCCTCTCAGTAAAGAACTTCCTCCTTCTCTCTAACCTGAACCTCCCTTGGCACAGCTTGGTGCCGTTTCCCCTTGTTCTATCCCCCATCACCTGGGAGCAGAGACCAGCACCCAGCTCTCTCCAAGCTCCCTTGAGGCAGTTGTAGGTGGTGCTGAGGTCTCCCCTCAGCCTTCTCTTCTCCAGGCTGAACAAGCCCAGTTCCCTCAGCCGCTCCTCATCAGGCTTGTTCTCCAGAGCCCTCCCCATCCTTGTGGCTCTTATGACTGCAGTCTGCACTTGCTCTGCTCTCCCAGTTATCATGTATATCAGCAATATGCTCGCTGTCTTTTAAATGCTACTCTTACAAGCACATTCATCTAAATCTTTTAACGGCTCCTCTCATTTGGTTTCATACCAATTTCTCATCTTCCTTCTGGTATTGATTAGGGATGCATTTCTTTGATACCTTATGTTCCTTCATTTCTTCCACACTCCACAGATAGCTAAACAAGAATAAACACATGTTATAGCCCCTGCACCCTTCAAGCCCCTCTCCTGCACTGCAAAATCAGCTGAACAAGCTCAAGACCAAAAAAATCTGTTTTGTCGGAGGTAGAAAGAGTGAAAGGATAGATTTGGGTTGGAATTTTTTTACATCCTGTCTGCCCCTTGGCTTCTAAAGAAAAGGCATCCAAAAGACTGTTCTAGAGAACTTGAATGCACCCTGGATTAAGCTGAAGTGCAAACTTTCATTTTGGTTCAGTGAAGCAAAACAAAACTGTCTGATTCAGAAATGTCAAAACATTATGTTTTTCTCTGAAGTATTTCAGAGCCAACATATTTCCTCTCCTTTCCATGAAAAAGTTAAATATTTGCATATGGAGCATATTTCTGTGTAATCTCACATATGGAGGGAGCAAAAGTTTAAATTTCATCATAACAGAATTTCTTACAAGTTCCTGGTTCTGTCCCTGCTTGAAGCAAATCTTATGATTTCCCTACTAATGAATCACCTTTCTTTCGGACAAGGAAACCCAGCTGTAGAAAGGTGGAGCGACTTACCTGGGGTTCTCAAGAACGGACCCATTTTTCAGCAGTGTCAGGTACCTTGGGGCTATGGCACACAGGCAAAGCCTTTAGCAACTGAGACAATTCAAATATATCGATAATAGCTAGAAGTGGTAAGAGAATCCCAGAACGTGTAATTGTACTCATCTTTGCAAGCCTCTGGTCTCAAGTGATGCAGAGCTTCGTTACCCAGACTTCACTGCCTGTGCACATAAAGGAGTCTGGATCCCCAACCCAACAGCAAATGACATCTCAGCAGGACCCAAGAGTGTCACTAATGGACCAAGAGTGGGACAGGGCTTTCAAAATTATTCTTATGCACATAAACTTCAATATACACCCAGACAAGGCTGACCAGCCTTTTCAATGTCATGGGTTGAGGTTATCAGTTTGAAGTTACTTGCTTGAGTCATGGTAGTTCCCAGCAAATTAAGCTTCTTTCCTGCCTCATGAGAAGGCTTATAAGTAGTCTAGATATTCTCCTTTCAAATGTGAACACTGGAGGCTCATGGACCATGAAATCTGGCTGCATGCTGGCAAAATATGATTCTATGAAAATAGGAAACACACAGCAGCGGTCAGGTTTTGTTTTTAATTTTCCTGCCAGCAGTGTCCATCTCTCCCTCCTCAGTTCAGTCCTGGAGCAAAGCCAGTGGAGAAGAGAGTGGTGTGTTGGGTGGAAGCAACATCACCTGGTGCTCTCAAGACCGAGAAGGATGAGCGGATAAATCTGAGGGGGCTAACAGAGACGTGGGCATTCAAGATGATGTAGCAGAGACACGGGAGATCATGACAGCATAGCAGAAACAGGAGTATAAAGTGACAGCAGCTAATCTTGTTATATGGTTTTCTAAATAAGTTTTGGCAGTGTTAGATTCTTCTCCCTGTGAGTTACTACATCTTGTTGTGTCTGCAAGTTTCGGGCTCCTATTCTCTAACTAGTGGCCGTTTTGGAACATTTCAGACTCCGATCTGGCTCCGTGCCCGGGGTAGATAGAAACCATGACACCAGAACACGGCTGAGCCCCAGTGGAGTTGTCCTCCAAACAAGAGCAAACCATGACTTCATCTTGCATCTGTTCATTCTGTTTGACAGCCACTGAGGCAGCCACCTCCTGAAAATACTGGCCTTGCTCAAACCAGAAAATAAACCACAGATTTGCTCTCTGAGTTTCTATCAAGGCTTGGAAGAGTTTCATACCAGGGGTCATGGCCATTTGACCAGAAATGAGTCCCCTTCTCCAGGTCAAAATTATATCTCCACTTCTGGCATATACATATTATAACATCCAGAATTTTCAGAGCTACATCATCATCCGTCATTTAGAAATCAGAGGAAAATTTGCATTGGCAGGTACCTCTGGATGTTGTCCAGTGCATTCTCCTGCTCAGAGCTGAACTGGCTTCAAAATCAGAGCTGAAGACCTCAATCCATTTTGACCTTCCATTTTAAAAAGCTCTACTTCCTTGGCAAGGGTGAATTTAAAGGAGGTACGTCTAAACTGGACTACGAGCTACTGCTGTGCTCCCCATGGCTGTTTTAGACTTAACAACTTAAGCTATAAGTATTTTGATTCTTGGCTGATGGAACAGTTTGGAAAATGCCATACATTTCACTCCCCCCCACCCCTCCTGAACTATTATTCCATCAGTCCCCTCAGCATAGTAATTCAAAACCACATTTTTAATTAAAATCATGTAAATCAGTATTTTCTCCTTTCTTTCTTTCTTTTTTTTTTTCTCAAGACAAAATATCTTACCAAGCATTTTACTCCAGGTCAAATACTGGAGCAATTGGCTTCAGTTTTGAATTTCTTTCAGCAAAAAATCTGGGCAATTTAAAACAAAACAAACTTTTAATGAAACTTTTGAAAGTCCGTAATTCATCACCAAAGCTTTCAAAGAAGTATTTTCAGCTAGGCTAAAAAAAAAAATACAAGAAGACTGAAATATGCTACATTTAATTTAATGTTCTTCTGATATTTTATATTATATGTGCAGCTACATCAGTTGGGATCCTCTAACCTGCATATCACCAGGCATGACTGCTTAAGGTGCTGGCTTCAAAAAGCTTATTTCCCTCCGCTCCTTCATCTCTCTTCCTTATTTTGAGGCTCTTTGTTGAGACAGAAGTGATATTTCACTGCCATCATCACTGAGTCCAGCCTGGCTTCTTTTCTAACACTCAAAAATAGTCCAGACTTGGCTTTATTTCACTTTGATTCATCCCACATAAGCATAGGTAGTCAGTGGAGGGTCTGCTATCAGGAGCCTCACTGACCTCACCTCCTTTGCCAGTTAAAGGAGAGAGATCTGCAAAAGGCAGCCGAAACCTGTGTGAAGCCCAAATTTCCCCTTCATAGTCTTCTCCCTTTCTTCACTGAGAGGAAGTGGTGTCTGAATTAAGACCTACATTAGATATATTCTTAAGTGTATCTGGATTTAAGACAAATTAATGTGGGTTAAATTATCTAGGCCATATCCCTGCCAGTGTTATCTTGTCCTTGTCACTTGTTGCCAGGCTGGCTGGGATTCTACTCCTTTACTGATCTCTTTAGCCACTTAGTTTAATTTGTCTCTTTCAATTGCTTACACCACACCCCAGTGGTAGTTCTTAGGGTTCATTGGTGAACCACAGGAAATTCAAAGCAGATCACAATTGCTTCTCCATATAAGAATGGTGTTTTATCCAAACATGGGAAATGGGGCGAGTGGAGTATGGTGTCTGTACGTGATGCTGGAATTACTTTACCTGGCTTTTGACCTGTGTAGTGGCACGCCTGTGATTCCTCGAGATCTGTCCTGATAGATACGGTGACATTTCCTGACAATGGAACGAGGTCAGGAAATGGAAGAGATGAGTATTTTTGGCCACGTTCAGGACAGCAAGAAGAAAAGGCAGTGATGATAAATGATACACAGCTTCAGCACAAGTCCAGAGGGTTTGAATTTCCTGGGCCACGTCCCAGGCCATACCAGTTTTGTGTACGTTGCCTTTATGCACTTGGAGACCACTGCCATAATCCGGCACCTTGACAGTCAATACTGCTGTCTCATGGGGTCAGGACACAGATGAAATGCTGAGGCTATGCTTGATACCTTCTAAAAGGCTCCATGACCCAATTTATACTGCATTTTGTACATGTCAGTTAGGACTCATGATGACAAACATGAAAATTATAGCATGTGGTCTAAATATGACCTGCTGCTATTTGTTCATTCTGATATGAAAGGATTCCCCTCAATATTGCAGTCGTTATGCGTGACTAAGCCACTGCAAATCTAATTTTGACATAGTGGACCATGCCTTTAGCATATCAAGCCAGCGTGTTATAATTCTCGTGTAGCATCCCTTGGCTTCAACCGATCAACCCTAAGTGCCTGTGAAATGCACTTCCAACAGCTCTCCAGGACACAGCTGGATATTGTAATGCTCTCAGATATTTGTTGCTCCAGTCAAGTGCTTGGAGCTACTCAATGCTACTGTCCCCAGCCGTCTCGGTGTGGGGACGATGCTGAGCTGCACTGATGGCTGTTTTGGCTGGTTTGCTCCTCACCAGTTTCCCTCCTCACCTGTTCCTCTGTGTGCAGCTGGGACCCATTACCAATGCACTTGGTTGGAGGCCAGGAGCCTGTTCAGTACAGAGCTACAGACTCCTGGGCACACTGGTTCCCAAGTGAGAGTTTTATTTGAAAAGCTCACGGCACTTCTGTGTTATTAGAAGCATTTTCCTGGCACGATGCCCTTTATTCTTTATCCGCTAGTGCTACCGAGGAGACGAGCTGTTAGTACAATATTAGCAACAAGTAACACCTAGGGTTTTTTTTCCCCACTGGGTCTCAAAACAGTTTCCAGATGATTTCATCATTCCTAGTTTACAGTTTAGGAAACCGAGGCATGGAAAAGGAAGGGATTTATCAAAGGTCCAACAGTCCTCCTTGTCCTTTTGTGCACTGTCCTCCACTCCCAGCTGTATTTATCGCCCTGCTTCTTGGCTGTGGCTCTCCTCAGTATCTAGGTAGGCCTCATTATAGAATCATAGAGTGGTTTGGGTTGGAAGGGATCTTAAAACCCCCCCAGTCCAACCCCCATGGGCAGGGACACCTCCACCAGCCCAGGCTGCTCCAAGCCCCGGCCAACCTGGCCTTGGGCACTGCCAGGGAAGGGGCACCCACAGCTTCTCTGGGCAACCTGGGCCAGGGCCTCACTACCCTCATAGTGAAGAATTTCTTCCTTATATCTGAACTAAATCTATCCTGTCTGGGTTTGAAACCATTGCCCTTCAATGATTATTACCATCACTATTGAAGGGGTTGGAAGAGAGGCCCAGAGGTTAATCACTGTGTCCTTGTTAAACTGTATGAGCTGCTTCTGCTCTCATAAATTTACTGGGGCACAGCTAAGATTGAGCCTGACCCACAAGAGCTTTCTCTTTCCTGCTTTCTAGATAATGAAAGTATCTAAGAGATATGTACAGGCTTCTTGTTACAGTATTTAAGAGAGATTTGGGGATCTTTTATGACAAGCGGGTCAGAAGAAGCTATTAACAATTCAGGGGTTATTCTGATAGGGCTTTAGGTCTCTCCCAAGCCAACAGAGAATGAGTGGGTTGCATCAAGATCACTTTCTGCAGTGTATGGATTCATCCTAACTCACTCAATCCTTGTCTGTAATACTCATATTTATGCTTAGTTCTCCCAGACTTTCCTGATGAACCACACAGGGGCTAAGTACCTCCAAAGAACTCTCTAATATTTTGGTATTAGAAGATGGGGAGCACCCTGGGCCATCACAAAGCTACTTTGGGACCTCATCCACCACCTAACACTTCTGCTAGAAGAAAGGCAGCCTGGATGTCCAGCTTCAGCCCAGCACAGCCCTGATTTAACCCCATGCTAAAGGGTTACTGAACCCTTTAACTGGCTGTTAAAGAGCAAAGAAGCAGAGCATCGGAACACACACGCTGTGTGTGGCCTCCGGCATCCTCTTCTCCAGGAAGGCTGTGGCACAAGGTCCAAGCACAGGGCTGAGCACCAGGAAATTCGGAGTTCGCGTTGACCGTGCTTTGGCCTTGGGTGAGCAGCTACAACGTGATTCCTTTCCATTTCCCCATCTGCAAAGAAGTATGAAAAATACTTACCCCATATGGAGGATTAAATGTTTAGGAGGGAATCCAAGCTCCACTGAAGTCAATGGCAAGTCTCCCAGCGTTTCACCAGGAAAAAATGTTAAAGTGCTAAGTGTTCTGTAGCTTTGCATATGAAAGGGAAATTTCTGTTTTCAAGAGTTTCAGCTACTGCCCAAATATGACAGCCCTGGTCACATCAGTCTATCTCCTGCTATCTCGAGAGCGATCTCTCTTCTTCTTTCATTTAAAAGTTTAATGTGGACCAAAACCAAAACCACAAATCAGAACATTCCTGAATGTTAGGACTGTTTGAACTTCAGGCTGGATCTGCATTTGCAAATGTGCTTTATCTTTATAACACGGGCCAAGCAAAATCCTCCATCTGGGTACTTCAGAAGCGGGGAGGGTCTGCACGTAAATTTTGCGGTGTGAGTCCTAATCTAATCTCATCTCATCGATGCATTCTCCTGCTTGGCTTCTTATCTGTCTATCTGCCCAGAACATTAGTTTTAAATGTGGGATCTTTGGTCCTCCCCAGGGAGAGAGGCACAAAAAGTCAGTGGACTATTGCTAACTTGGAAAAACATAACGAAAAGTGTGAAGTTCTGCTAGACAGAGGCCTGAATTTACTACATATGGATTTGTCCTTCCACTGGGAAATTTTTCAGGATCGGCAAATAGCAATAATAATCAAGGTTAAAACCCACTTGTCTAACATTTAAACATTTTGCCAGCATTTGATAGTATTTTAATTAGTCAGCATCACTAGCTTTCCTTAATTCCTACCTTGTTAGTGGGCATTTAATATCACCTTCCCCTAATTCCTATCTTGTTTGTGGGCATATAGTATCACCTTCCCCTAATTCCTATCTTGTTTGTGGGCATATAGTATCACCCAGTGGTAGAAACCAGCTTGGTCAAAAACACTGCTGATGTTATTGTATAGAAGACCACTGATAGACCCTGACTGAGAAAAGCTGAAGCCTTCAAATTTTCTCTTTCTGGCTGAAACAACTCTTTACAAAATAAATGATTTTTTTTTAAAATTAGGGAGAGGGTAACAAAAGAGCAATTTGCTTTTCTGCCTCCTTAGGCCACCGTATTTTCAGCAATAGCGACTTCTGCAGCCTTCAAAAGCAGGCTCACACATTTGTGCCTGTGCCCGCACGCACCAACATAGAAGTTGTATTGTGTAATAGGTGGGGTAGGTCAAGCAGGAGGATATTTTGGTAGCCAGGGCTGGATGACAAGTTCTAACAAGCCCATCCACATGTGTTAAGATTAGAGCGCAGACATCAGCCGTGACTCAACAGGATATGCTGGTCCAAAGCCAGGGCTGTTACTGGCCTTCTGAATCATTAGTGGAAAAAAAAAAAAAGAGGGGGGAAAAAAAGAGATCTCTCCGTCGCCAGCATTCTCCATCTGTTTTTAACTTGGTGATGTCCTTTGGAAGGTAGGTGAAGTATTTGGTTTGCTTTAACTGCACAAACATCTTGGCAGGCCGGTGCCTGGACACGCACGGGGTGAGCGGCACTGCCCTGGTGGGGAAGCTGGGCTGGCTCTGGGATTTGGGATGTTTGGATGCCAGGACGAGGGAAGGAGGCTGCTGATGAGGTTGGTGATCATGGACTGGGACATGAGGTGTCTGGGAAGCAAGTGAGGACAGACCCTCAATACCAGTTAGGTTTAAAGGTGGTGCTGGTGGGAGAATCTGCGTTTTCTAGCGCGATGCACTGGGAGCCGTTGTACCTGGGAGGGCTCTGTCTGAAAGGAAAAAGATGTTTCCTTTCTCAGCTGGCAGCTTGTTCAAGTTCATCTCAGGAATGCACAAGTCAGAACAGAGTAATTTCTTCTCCTAGGTCCTCACCAGCCATAGTGCTTTCCCAGTTTACCCTGTGCAGGCCAGTTCCCTACCTGTTTTACCCAGGGTGGCTTCATGCAACCCCCTAATCTTACATGGTATCATACAGGGCATCTCTCCAGCTTTTCCCTGCCCTCATCTGTTTATTTCCTGTGCCCAGCTGAATGATTTGTAGCAGAGAAAAGTTCGTCACTGTGGATGTGCCTTTTGTTTGAAGCCGTGGAGATTTCTTTGTAGAAAATTGGCCATTTGTTAGTGATGGATGGAACGTGCAGGAGTCCAAGCACAAAGTTGTATTAATGTTTTTTATGGCAAAACCTATCCAGATACAGCAAAAGCAATGGTCATGATGATGTTATTCTGCCTGAAATACCGGTCCTTCACAGGGACTTGATCGCTAAGCTCAGTTTGACACATCGCCGTTTCTTTAGGAGAGGTTGTTGAAATCTGTGCGCTGCAATCATGGCCTGCAGTTCTGATTCTCCTGACCCAGGCTGCAAATTCATAGCCAGGCAGTAAAAGCCTAGATGTAAAAAGCAGATGACATTTAAAGGAGTCACGTGCAAAGACTGTATTTGAGCAGGATTCATTGCCTGGAGAGATGTCAAATGGAGAGTAACAGTGCAGGTCTCAGTTCTGCAGGGAGGCTTTGAGGGAGCTGTGATGGATTGCAAACCGATCACGAATCAAGAAATTCCTGCTATTGTGAAAAAAAGATCAGTATTGTACTGAGTTGTACCAGTAGATATATATCCTTCAGGTGGAATGAAACAGTTCTGCTCCAGTCAGTATCGGTTGCTCCATTGCAAGGAAGATATGGATGAACCAGAGTGTCCATTTGGAGTGTGAGGAGGATGATTACAGAGATGACTTAGAAGTGAAGATCAAATCAGCTTAGTCCAACTAAAAGGGTGAAGGAAGAACCCAACTGCAAAGTTGAAATATGTTAGAAACTAGTAATAATTCACGTGCAAAGGTTGGATTAGGTTAGCCATTAGGATCACCTTCCTGAGGTCAAGGGCTGCAAAGCACAGTGACAGATTATTGGCAGACGGGTTGATATCTCCATCACTCCATCCTTGAAGAGGGTGCTGGAGCCACATCTACCAAAAATGGCAGAGAAAATGGGAGTAGAGGGCACACTGGAATATCTCACAATATCCCTCTTGGACATCCGAGTCCTATGGCTAAACAGGAACTCTCAGAAAGGACTAAGCAGAGAAACAAGGGGAAAGGAATTAGAAATACAAGTCACAGCTTGAAATCAAGTAATGGAAAACAGGTTAGGATGAAGGAAATGTGCCTCAACTGGAGGAGCTGTGGAGCAGCTAGTGGAGGCCAGCAGTGGAAGCCCTCGGACTTGAGTCATTCAGAAGAATGAATTCCGGGTGGAATATAGAGTAGGGAACAATTTTATGTTGGCCAAGGGTGAATAGACAAAATGATCTAATTAGTCTTTTCCAGATCTTCTTTTTATGACTCTATAGAATGCCTTGATGAGGACAGTGGGATTTGGGCTTGCTAAAGGAAGCCAACTCAAACATTACAAGCCACCGCATGATAACAGCAGTCAGCATGAGAAACTGCCACCTCCCTTGTCAACAGCTTTGCCTTCCAAGTAATCCCCTCAAATTCAGCTTATTGCTGATGACTCCTGTGAAGACTTGGAAGAACAGCCACACTACTTCTCCGAAAATCACTGCTAATGCAGGAGGCACAGGAGTTACTCTCTTGAATCACACCAGACAACCAAATAGTTTCACTGAGTGCCACTTACTGTAAAAACCGCTTTAGCCAAAAGACTCAGAGTGTGACATTGTAAAGATGAAGTCTTGCTTTGCAATAACTGTGCCTCTTTCTCAGAGATTGGCTTCGCTCATGGGTTGCAGCAGGGATGCTTCGGAAAATGAGCTTTGCTGCTGTTATTTCGATGTTTCTCAGTTCTGGTGCACTCAGTTTGTCCAAAACCGCGGTATGCAAGGATGAGAGGAACAGGCATTGATCTCCATGTCATTACCAGGAGCAATTAGTAATGAAGACAGGTTTTTTTCAGACCTCAGTGTAATATTTTTATAGACATTTCTTCTCAGTTTTCAGATAAGGGTGTCAAACTGCCTGAATTTTTATTTTCTTGGATTTTTATGCCTGAAGGGCAAAAGTCTCTTGGACTTCATTTAAAGATCCGACAGATAAAGCATCCAAACTCCCAGAAATGCTCTGTTACCTGGGATGCTGGAGCTCTTGACACTTGGAAAACTCAAAACTGTTTTACAGCTTCTGCAGCGTGTGTGAAATCCAAACGTGCACAGCATCTGCTGGAGGATCCCAGGGTGAGTTTGACCCCAGGCTGGTGCCAGAGATGCACCATTCAACTTTTCTGTGTTAGCAAAGTCAGAGGAAGTCAGACATAACATTAACCATGCCGTGTCCTGGTGGGACACCGGTGGTGGAAAACAGCACGCCTGGTTTACTGCACTAACTCCGCATGTTCTCCGTGCTAAAGCAGGCTTTGATTATGTGCATAACTGTGGGGTTTGGGAGAAATTACAGCTTAAGGCATGGAGAAATTTTAATTTTGGGGATGTGGGGGAATGGCATCAACATTATTCACCAATTCAGATCAACAGCCAACATAGCAGAGGTATGGGTCTTCATTTCTTCATCTGCTCTGTGCTTTCCTCTTGCCCGTAGGCCTCTGTGTCTTTCTGAGTGTGATAATAACAAACAGCGTGGAGATTCTTGAGTCCATCCAAAATGCCGAGGTCAGAAGAAGCAGCACTGCCATGCTGATATCCCAAGGGAAAATAGATGTTTTTCAGGATGTCTGTGCTGTGTTTGATGTGGTAGGAGGAGAGCTGTGCTGTTTGCAGCTGACACACGTCTCCAGTACCAGGTAGCAGAGTGTAACCACAACAACCAATAAAGTAGCATTAAGTGCCAATATAATACACTTCTACAGCATATCCATCTGCTTCAGTCCTTATTGCTGAGTAGCTGGCCCCAGATGCCAAGATGTTGGATCCAGGCCTTCACATAAAACAAGGTTCACATTTCCAGCTAGGGAGAGATGCTCTCTTCCAGGTTTGTTGTGACTAAATAAAGATAAATAGGCTTTATTTATTTAGGAAAAATTTAAACCAATATTGAACTTGCTCCAAGTAATGTGCATGCTAACTCCACTCCTCTCTTTCATTGATCTTAACTTTTCCTGAGTACTCCCATGTAGATACAGATCCATACAGATATAACTGAAGTGGTTTCAGAGCACAGCCCTCTTTCAGGTTGACAAGTACGCCCATGTCACTTGAAGCTGTGTTTGACCTACCCTCTTAAGAGGCCACATTCATAAGAGCAAAGGGATTCAGACCACCTACTATCTGAGCCTAATTCTCTGTACAGCCAGTGGAGAGAGGTAGGGAATGAAAGCACCTCATTTATTACAGACATTTCGAGCGAGCAACACGACCCTTTCTCTCCACTGACTGAACAGGCAGGGAGCCAGACTCTGACCAACCTGAGCAGGAGATTTTCTGCACCGCTTATTCTTCTCTGGAGCTTGGACATGTTGGTAGGCATCTGAGAAATGATGGTGACTACAGCATAACTGCTCCAATGACAGTCAGTGGAGAAAAGTAGGCATTCCCAGCACAGGTTCTGAAATTTTTTCATCTGGATTTGGTGAGATGAACCATTTTTTTTAGATCTACTTATTTCTCTCCATGTCCTACGTACAGAAGTTTTGGGTGACTGTGTCTGCTGAGACATCTGGACTGTAGAAACTTGATGTTGGGTGAGCTAAGTCTCCCACACTCCAGTCTAAATGCATTTTCAGCTCTGCAATAAGCAGTCTAGGTACAGCCCTCAGGCACTTTCTTAAGGTCTACTTCAGACCTGTTGCAAAATTAACGTAAATGCATGGTTTGGTCAGGCAGACAGAGGGGGAGAAATGTGTGTGTACAGCTTGTCTTCTGCAGGGCAAAATCTTTGTTTCCTACATGAGAAATGTCTCCTTTCCTAGCGACTGTCCCACTCTCCTACAACAGGGCAAAGCACCAAACAAGCCCCGCTCTGTTTTCTTTCTCCCTGTGGATTGAATTTTTAGGGCTTGTGAGAGGTGCCAGAAAGACAGCCCTGCGGATTGAATTACTCTGTGTATCCACTGGCCAGGTAACGTGCCAGCAGCCAGGCCGACAGCTTTCTTATTTAACTTGCCTGCCAAAGGGCTTTGGTTTTGACCTGGAGAAACCAGCTGAGAGGGACAGAAGGCAGCTTATTCCTCTTGATTCCTTGACCTCCCTGTTGAGACTTGGAACGCAAGTTGCCAATGAAAGGTACCCGTAGGTTTCCTTCAGACAAGCTCTGGCAACTCGCATGTGGGTGATTTAAGAGGTTACCACCTCACACGCTCCGCAGTCGGAGGTTACCGATTATTTAGCAGGGCTGGCAAGAAGGGAAGCACCTCCTCAATGGTGGTTTGAGTTATGAAGCTGCTCTGTCAGCTCTGCAGCTGAGGAGGCTGCATGGGCGCTGACCTTGCTGCGGGCAGGTAAACCTCTGCAGAAGGGTAGGGTTGACAGCTGGTCTATTGAATCGCATGAGTGTGAGATGCTGCAAGCACCCTCAGATGTGGCAGTGTTAGGAGAATAATACAAGGCAGGGATCATCACTGGTCAAACTCTGCTTTCTTCAGATAGCAAATGCTTGTGCTCCTGCCTTCCCTGAAAGGCTCTCCTCATGTTCCTTCACCACAGTCTCTCAAAGCAAACAAACCTGCCTATTCACCTGTAAAAAACCCCATTATCTGTGACACTGCCTCAATTGCCCGGATAACAGAAACTCAAGCCAATGCTTTGGCTCAATTCAGTACTTAATCCCCCTTGAGATAGTCCATTGGTCTGCAGCACTGGAGCATAGGCTTCCTAGAAGCTTCTGGTGTACCTGTGTGAGTACCTGAGGTATCCTATGGCTTCTTCTTTATTGGCACACCCACACCTTGACACACCTTTCTGTGCATAAACACACAGACACTGATTCACTAATCAAGCCTTTTCTCATCTGGGCTGGGAAGAAAGGACAAAAGAAGGAGTACCAGACACTTTCTAAACTATACATTGACATGGTTACCACCCGACTGGCTTCCCTCTGAAAGCTTTGTAGGCATGGGCCCTGCTTAATGATGTGTGCTCAGAGAAGCTCAACTACCCACCCCAGTGGAGAGCAGTGGTTGGGGAGATGAAAACCACAGTCAGGGCAACTCCTAGATAAGCTTCCCTTGGATGACTTGCTGCTAAAGGTATTACTTCACTGGTTTATGAAAGCAAAGTATCTTCAGCTATCAGCAAACTTCTTCATGTAGTCTCTCTTTCTCATACACAGTCCTTGACTGATAAAAAGGCATCTCTCCTTTGCTTTTTCATCCTCCCCTCTTTCCCCTTAGCAGTATGGATTAAAGGTTGATGGAATAAACCAGAACCCGGTCAATCAGTGATCCTATACTCCCCTATTCCTTAATTGATGCCTTCTCATTGCTTCTCTACCAATGATCCACCAGTGGTAGATGTCATGACTTCTTCTGCATTGGTGAGTGTGCTAAACCAGGCAAAAATACACAGAGTGACCCAGAAGAGTTGTAGGAGATAACCCTCATTCCCCAGGATTGTTTTCTGCATCTGCGTTTGCTGCATGAGAAAGTATCTCTGGGTCTCTGACCTTTGAATATCTGTATTTACAGATGCCGCAGCCAAGAAGGATGTTCAGGGACACGATGACTCAAGCAGGTCCCAGGGCATGTGTGTGTGAGTGTGCGCGCGTGTGTAGCTGTGTTGGGAGAATGAAGCAGGCACCACGTAGCTCCAGATGTTGGCTGGGAAAACTGCATTTGATGTCAGCTTTTGGAGGAAGAAAGGGAAAAGGTATGGAGCAGTGGCTGAGTCAACCTGGGTGTGGGCCTAGAAAGGAAATAAATGTGCCTCCAAGGCTGTTTTTTTTTCATTGTGTTTGTACGTGCATGCATACCCTTGCTTGTAGTAATGCATGGTAGCTCAACCCTTCAAATGCATGTAGCGTATTTTGGGAACTGCCTGTGGACATGGGCTGTTGGGCCAAAGCATATTGGTCAGGATCGTTGGTACCGACATTCCCTGAGTGTGCTGAGCTGGAAGAACTACAAATATTTCCTCCCTTATGCTCCCACCTTCCTCTTTGTTCTGAATGTGTCTGATTCAACTGTGTCTCCCAAGCTCAGCAGTGCCCTGTGAGTAAGGTGTGATTTATAGCATGGATAGCTGCATGCCAAGGTGCCACTTTGCACTCATCTAGGCTTGCCAGCGTGGTCCTGTGTGGCCAACACTTGCTCCCTTTCCTCAGTTTAATACGGCCTTAAGGCAGAAGCACTCACATTGAGCTATGGTCACCAATTCTCTCACTGATAAGTGGCTTTTCCTCTTCCATGCAATCTGAGCCCAAATTTGTCCAGCTGAACTTCCAGCCAGGACCCAAAGCCTGGGGTTCCTTTGGTGGCCTCAAAGACTTTAAGTGAACCAGCAGGCAGCTTGAGGCACAGGGACTGATTAGCCCAGTTGACTCTGGGACCAGGCCTGGAGTAAAGGAAGAGGCCAAAGACCTTTGCAAAGACAACACGTAGAGTTGCTTTAATTGGCTATATTTGCTCACATAGTAGCCACACTTCTTGCCTTGCCTCCTGTAGATTTTACCTCTGAAAGCACAGGCACAGGCATTGCACACATCGTATGCATTCTGAGATGATGATGGGCTGGACCCTGCTGCTGTTTTCTGTTTCCCAACTCCTTTCCCTTACTCCACTCTTGAGTTGACTGCAAGGGCATCTACTCCTGGCACACCTTGGTCTTCCTTTCTTGGTCATCCTTCTCCATGCCTCAGTGCTCTTATTGTCAAGTCAACAAGAGAAGTAGGTGGTGTAGGACTTGGTGCTGTAATTAAAGGCAATAAGCATCCTTAACATAACTTCCAAACTGTAAATTTTCCTCACCTGGGAGCTGCTAAGGATCTATTAAAGATAAGACAAAGAATCCTAAAGTGACATCCAACAAGTTCTGTGCAGCATAATCTGTTTAAGCAGCTAGTTACAGAGTGGTATCTCACCTCAAAACTGTGTCTACGAAACTGCATTTCAAATGACATAAATTTAGCCTGAGGCTTTCTGCAAACCCAGCACTGAGAAAGCAGATTTCAAAGCTGAAATTAGTAATCTGTTCTTGTTCTTTGACTGTAGAGAGAGTCTAGGGACTGTTAGAGTATCCAAGACAGCCTAGGTTATTAAATTCAGATATTCCTCTGGATCTTGAGAACACCACAAACAAGGCCTTTAATGGTCAGTAATGAGAAATAAGTCTGCCTTGCAGTTGGCAGAACAGGGTAACTGATCACAGGGGTCTGTTTTGTCCTTGCAGCCTGCAAACATCGTCCATCATTGAAGTGAGGTGACAGTTCAGAGGTGCCTGAAAGGGTTAAATGAATTCAGTGTTGAAAGAATATATGGTGGAGCTAAAGGATGGCTCAAACAAGCCCTACAGGTCTTTTCCACTCTTATTTTCAACAGTGAAATCGTGTATGCTCTTCTGTAAATTCACTCCAGACAATTTTCTCTAAAACGACTGCAATGTTTTCCTTATGCTAATTTTCAAGGCAGATCTCAGATATCATTGTTGGCAAACCTCTACCCACCTTCACTGTGTATTAGTCTAACTGATCCTCTTGATCTTCATTACAGGGCCTCATGCTAACTAAATTAATCTTGCTATATCCTCAAAATTCCTGAATCCATCAGGTATTTGGACTAGATGACCGTTGTGTGTCCCTTCCAACTGAACCATCTTTTTCTTTCTTTTTCTTTTTCTTTTTCTTTTTCTTTTTCTTTTTCTCTTTTTCTTTTTCTTTTTTTTTCTTTTTCTTTTTCTTTTTCTTTTCCTTTTCCTTTTCCTTTTCCTTTTTTTTCTTTTAATTGAATCAGCTTCCATGTTCTCTTCAGCTTTTTCTCTTCTGGCAGTGATGCTAGGTTCAAAAGCAGTTTTCCAGATGATTTGATTTCTGTAGTGTAGTGTTTACCTGTCTCTCCTTTGCTTTTGGCTACAATACCTTTAACTCATTGAAGACCACTTACTAAACAGAAAGGATGTTGCTTATCTTCTGATGGCCAGCACAAGCACATTCATATTGCAAAGAGATACACACTGAGGCATTTTCCCAGTAATTCTCTCCATGATGCTATGGGTGAGCTCTCAGAGAGTAAGTGATGCCTTTCCAAAGGACGTTGCTCTCCAGAGCTCTGGTAATGGGTTGTCCTCTCTTTAATGTATTTTGCTGAGCAAGCCCAATGTTGAGGTTCCTTTGATTCTGATTTCTGGCTCATTTAATCATTAATTTCCCTGTGCATTCAGAAAAGAAATCTTCTTTTACTCAGTTCTTAGGATTCAGTTCCTACAGCACATCAGGATTTTACTCAGAAACTTCGCCTCATGGTGAACATCTGAGTCTCAGGAAACTCATGGCAGGTGTTGCAACAGTTTGGAAGAAAGGTTGGGACAGCATTCCTATTGGAAAGATTTTAGTTTCTACATGCATCTCAATGCTATGGAAAAACCTTATGCCTGAGTCCAATCAAGATATCCCCAAGGAGAAACTGGTGTTGGGAAGTTTTGCTGAACCAAATTCTAGCTCCTGTGGCTGCTGAGAACACAGTTTTTCTGTTATTTTTACATGAGTCACAGTGGACTCCTTTCACCATCCATTCTCTCCTGCAAGGAGAGGAAGTCAGGATGTTGGTTCTGTGTCCACGTCCCTCTGACTTGGTTAATTTAAATGAGGCCAGGTATCTGAGGTGAGAAAGGAGCTGGTTCACAGTCCACTTTCAGATATGGTGGAGGTATTGCCTGGTTCCTCTCATAAAGTGAGCATCCTTTTCTGGAGAAGATGCAAAAGTGAAAATCTACAGCAATAGATGGGAGCCAAGCGCCAACATTTCTTTGAGCATCTGGTCTCTCTATGGCTTCTCAGCTCTGTGAGGACAACATTTTGGGGCAATCGTTTTGCCTATTGACTTGTAAGATATTTGGAGCCTATTTCCTCTTTCCTTGGGCCAGGCTGAGGACCACATAATGGTCAAGGTTTCTTGGGTCTGTGTGACAGCAATGAAGTTTTAGGCAATTCTCTGTTCCTGAATGTCCTCTTGGAAAAGCAAGTTGAATGTCAGAGTGCCAGCTGCCAGTTTAAAAATAGAGGCGCAGGACATATAGAAAACAGTTCATGACCCTGCTGGGAGGCTTCCAACACTGGCCAGGTTTACTGAAATTACAGGGAACAGTCTGATTTTTTTACTAGTTTTTATTGGCATAAATGCAGCTAGTTATATTTAAAATGAAAAAAAAAGGAAGGAGGGAAAAAGAGGATAAAAGAGAGATGTGGACCTTACTGACGTGCCTTTGGTGGAATCCGTCAGTCACACATTCACATACCGGCCCCACATTGGCCCCAGGTGGCGAGGACAGGCTGTGCTGAGGGTGGCTGCCAAGGTCTGCTGGTGGAAATGTGCAGTTACCGGAGGTGGCAATAGCCAAGTCCCCAGGCTCTCGAATGCCTGCCAGGCGGCGCAGTTCCCTATGTCCCCATCCTTCTAGATTCCCTTGTAGCAGCGGTGAACATCACTGACTGGTCAATCCAAGAAGGGCATGTTCCCCTCATCAACTCTGCTGCCAAATCCATTTTGGACTCCTCCTAATAACTCAGCTGTGAAAACCTTGCCTCCCAGGTCTTAGATTGTGTTTGTCCTGGTCAACCACCAGCAATCCTGTTTCCTCTTAGCTGCCAGTTACTAGCTGTAGTAACTGGGATTGATGCAGTTGCTCCTGCACAGGCATCCAGTGCACCTGTGATGCCCTGGAGAATAAAAACATGGAGCAGAGTATCTGGTATGTGTGGGTATGGGTGGGGTGGATCACTCTTCAGGATCCACTTACTAGATTTCCATTGACTCTAATGGGAGCTCAGATACCTCATACATGGGCAAACACCTATCTTTCAACATCTAAGATGGGGGGTATCTGCACACTAAACCCTGCTCCAATGTAGGGA